>NC_079169.1:75368836-75618836 GCF_947568905.1 Ostrea edulis
TGCTCTGTCACAATATGCAGTGACTAATCTGAAATCACTACGTAAATTATGCATAACATTCAAATATCTAAAAGAAAAGGAATTTAGTTCATTCAGTCAGTCCTGCCACTATTTCAGCAGAGACATGACGAAACGAAAGTTAATAATTAAATTTTATCAAAAAACAATGTATAGAATTAGAAACATGATAACATTTGGTTGCAATTACTATTTACAGCAAAACTGGTTGGAATGGGGAGTGATGGGGCCTCAAACATGGTGGGGAAAAAAGGAGGACTCTCTGCTCTGTTGAAAAACAACATTAACGATGAACTTGTTAATGTCCATTGCTTTGCGCATAGACTTGAACTGGCGTTCAGGGATGTACTCAAAAAAAGCAAACTGTACGATAGACTTATGACGTTACTGATAGGTCTGTACTATTTTTACACAAAACAGTACAAAAACAAGCGGGGGCTACTTGATGCTATCAGAGCTTTAAATGTGAAGGGTGTGGTGCCTACAAAGGTGACCGGAACACGTTGGCTAGCCCATTTGTTCCGTGGGATGAACAACATGATGCGTACTTTCCAAGCATATGAGGCACATCTCTGTAGCCTGAGCCACAAGAATCCTAAAGCAGAGGGCCTGGCAAAGATCTTGTTGAGGAAAGACCTTGTGTGCTTTGTTCTTTTTCTCCAGGTTTGTACTTTATAGAATAAATCAAACATTAGTCCGACAATTGGTAGATATGGTAACTATTCAAGAAATCAAATGTCTCATAATTACGACAATAACTGAGAGCTGATAAATTCTTTAAATTAAACTGTATCAAACATCATCATACATGCATAAAGCAAATCTCCACATTCCATCATCTTCATGTGTGTTGTCATCAAATTTTATTAACAGGAAGCTTTAGAACCTCTCATGAGACTGTCGCTTAAACTGCAAAAAACAGAATCCACTGTGGCTGATAGTGTTATTTGGGCAGAATCCACCATAGAGTTGTTGGAAGAGTTCAAGACCAGGTAAGACTCACTGAAGTGTTAACACTCTGAATCATTCATGTAAATTTTATGTATAAAATAAAATCAATCTCATTTGTCTCTTTAAATAATACTGAGATGCATGTGAAAAATGTTTTGCTTTGCTTCTTAATCAAAAAGCAATAACATAAGTAGATCAAAAATTACTTTGTCATTTAGGGACCTTAAAAGTGTTTCCGAAATTATGGAAGCAGGCACATATGAGGGCATTACTCTGCGGGGTAATACACCTTCGTTGTCATACAAGAATGAAATTCTTAGTGGGCTCATAGATGCACTGAAAGAGAGATTTGAGTTGGGCGTTTCTGAAACGAATGTTATGAACTCAACAAGAATTCTGCACTTTAAGAATTGGCCAACAGTTGAAAGTCCAGATTTAGGAGGTTATATCAACAAACTTTGTTAAAGTTCTTTGTTGATGTTTTGTTTTAGTTGACACGTTTTGGTTTTATTCAATTAATCATAAATGTTACTGCTTCTGTGTTATTCATATGAATGTGTTTGTCTGTTTACAAATTAATGTAGACTGTAGTGTAAAAGACTTTATATTCTTCAACATACGCATTCAATTGATATGAAATCAAGTTATTAAGTAAACTGGTAAGATATGGTTGTTCTGATAAAGTGCGATTCGCATTATGATGATCATATACTTTATAATTATGTACATTATTTACAATAACAATGACACAATATATGCTGTAATAGTATTGTGTGACTCTGTAATTTTAATATTCACTTATTGACTTAACCATTTGGCATCACCATGTACAAATAAAAGACCTCTGATTTATTATTGTTTATTTCATTTCAGTCTTTGCTGAAACAGAAATAATGACCATTGCCAACCATTACAGCAAAACTCTTCTAAGAGCCATACCAGATTTTTCTGTTCAGGAGACCATGAATGAGCTCAGGCTTTTCAAGAAAATTCTCTACAGAAAGTAGGTTCCTATCCCAGTGGTGATATTAAAACTAAATATCATAATGTTATGACTGGTATGCCAAAATAAAATTTCAGTATCATCATAAATTAATCAATATAATTACAGACATGGAAGTAAAGTTCAGGAATTGAAATGGTGTGATGCTCATGATCCTGAGTTTCCAATGCTGATGGCCGTGATTGAGCTTCTAGGATGCATTCCCCCTACAAGCGTCAGCTGTGAGACTACTTTTTCTCACATGAAACTTGTTAAGACAAGTAGACGAACACGCCTTCAAACCTCTACCCTCAACGATATTCTCATGGTCAAACTTCAAAGTCCACGAGTTACAGAATTTGACCCTACGTCATCTATTGACAAATGGCTGGTAATTCAAATTTAGTATTGAATGACATAATTTGCATTATCAAATTAAAGAAACAATATTTGAATATACATGAATTAATTGATTTTTTTTTTCTCTCAAAACAACTTTGTCAAGTGATGGAATTTCATACTAGCTGATACAAATGCATTATTCTCTATTTGTTATCAGTTGCTTCACATTTTCTACCACAGTCCTTAGCTCTGAAGCCACGTCTGCCAAACTACCAGAGGGCAAAGAAAGCTGGTCAGTCCACCAATGTGATTGATGTGGGATCCTCCATTGACATCACTGAACTTCAAGGTTGGTAAACTTAAATCCCCCTCCCCCCAATTTCTTTCTAATCTCTCAATATTGAAAAGCTTATTTTTTCCCCTAGATTTGTCAGAAAACACAGACATAAATAACATTCCTGAGAGCATGGACAAAGACACAACTGATTCTGAAGCTGATGAATTTCAAGGTATGTATAGTAATTTCGCATATAATTTTATGATTTTTGACAATATTCATAAGTATCACAAGTCAAATTTAATAACAACTACACTACAATTTATTAATTTCCAGGCTCAGCAGAAAACGCAGTTATGGACAACGACGACATGTTTGCTCTAGAAGAAATTTATGAGTCCAAGGATGATGACGAAAACGATCATTATTGTGATGAATTTCGAGATGAACATGATAATTGGGCATTGATGTTTGAGCTAGTTAGAGATTAAATAATAAATATTGGTGCACTGTCAGTTTTTGTTTATTTGTATATGACTTTCGTTCGGTCTGGTAAATCATCATTCGGTCTGGTAAAAACAGAAATTTTACCAGACCGAATGACTGGTAATATAATTTAGACCTTCGCGAACACTGTACATATGATAGCAATGTGCCAAAAATTCATTTGTGATCCCTAATTGACATTATTAATGTATTTTACAATGTATATGATTGAGATTTGTAATTTACATGATGCTTTGCCTGAATAAACATAATAATAATAATAATCAGTATCTGTATAATACTAAAAAAGAACTCACTGCATGAGTGAGTATATACCGGTACCATTGAGGAACTTGGTGTGTGCGCATGGAGGTATTAGTCGCGCTGGGAACTTTCATGCAGTGCTGTCTTGAACTCCTCTGGTTTTGGGGTGTTTATGAGTGCCTCAGGAAGTGAATTCCAATCCAAAATTATTCTTGGTGTTAACGAATTCTTATTTAAATGTTAGTAGAAGAAGAAATTACTTTTACTGCTTTAGAATGATATTGTCGTTGGATCCTAATTTGGTTTCTGTATATGTGCATCGAGTCCGTGGGGATGGCCACCAGGTCATTTACGATCTTGAAGAAGTATTCTCCTAACGGCGTCCACTGAAGTTGTCTCATCATCTCGGTGACACTACTCCCGTGCCTGTAGTCGTTCATAACAAAGAGGGCTCCTCGATCTTATCTGTATCCTTTTTTTGTAGATGGATCCCAAACAATACTGCCCTGTAAAACGACTGTATCTAGATATATCAAGTTGGGGGCCACAGCAAGATTTTTTAAATTCTCATGTTGAAGCATTTTAATAAATTCTGCCTCTTATGAATATAAAAACAGGTCAGCTGATAAAGGAGCACAATTTATGCCCATGGGGTTTCCAACAGACAAGATATTATCAATGAGGAACTCCATTTTTTAGCTCTTCTGAGCCGAAGGCTCAAAGAGCTAATCATATGCATGGCCATGTGTGACATGCGTCAACTTTTTGGTAAAAGGGCTATATCTCAAGAACCCCTGGGCCAATTTTTGTCAAATTTGTCACATGGTATCCTTGGCCCAAGGGCTTTCATTTGTACTAAAACTAGGGTCGTGACCATTTAACAAGGGGAAATAATTAGGAAAATGCAAACAAAAGTAGTGGTAGCTAAAAAATCTTCTCAAGAACCACTGGGTAAATTATCACCAAACTTATGCATAAGGATGAGGATAGGTTGTAGATAAAAAATTGTTTAAGGCATCATCCTGGGGCAAAGGGTCTCAAGGTCACTTCAAAGTTGACCTTAAATTTTGTTTTGTTAAAACTTTGATATTTTGCTTAGTATAAGGACTAGGATAATCAAATTTTGTCAGTTGATGCATCTTAGGACCTAATATCATGTTGTCTCAAAAGTAGGTCATGGTGACCTACTTATTGAATTTCGCAGGTAATTATTATTAAATGGATTTTGATGCATATCTTGGACACTTATGAGCCTATGATCATCCAAAGTTGTCAGTTGATGGATCATGAGACCTTGAACTGCATCATGTTAAAAGTATGTCACCATGACCTACTTTCTGAATTTTATGGTTAATCATTTATGAATACATTTTAGGTTGTTATTTCAGATACCGAGAGGTTTAGAATCATCAAACCTTGTAAGTTGATGCGTCTAGAGGCCTCGAAACATATTTATAAAAATAAAAAAAGTAGGTCACAGTGACCTACTTTTTGAATTTTGCAGACATTCAAATTTCACATTTTCAATTTTAGATGCATATTTTGGACACTATGAAAGCTAGGATCATCAAACTTTTTCAGTTGATGCATCTTGAGTCTTCATAGTTTGTTGACCAAAAAGTAGGTCACTGTGACTTATTTTTGGATTTTGACGGCTATATTTGAATATTTCAGATACTATTTGACTTACAATCATCAAACTTTGTCAGTTGATGGGTCTCGAGTCTTCAGAGTGTGTCGACCAAAAAGTAGGTCACTGTGGCCTACTTTTAGAATTTAACGTTTATATCTGAATATTTCAGATACTATTTGACTTCAACTATCAAACTTTGTCAGTTGATGCATCTTGAGTCTTTGGAGTGTGTCGACCAAAAAGTAGGTCACTGTGGCCTTCTTTTGGAATTTGACGGCTATATTTGAATACTATTTGACTTGTCAGTTGATGCATCTTGAGTCTTCAGTGTGTCGACCAAAAGTAGGTCACCGTGACCTACTTTTGGGCAGTTACATTTAAATTTTCAGGTACTATTTGATTTAACATCATTAAACTTTGTCAGTTGAAGCATCTTGAGTCCTCGGAGTGCGCAGACTATAAATTAGGTCACCTTGATCTACCTTTTTAACTTCAAAGCTATATCTAAATCAAATGCTAAGAGGCCTAGAATCATGAACCTGTTTCAGTTTATGTATCTTGAGTCCTTGGAGTGTGTCAATTAAGAAGTAGGTCAGTGTGATATATTTTTGAATTTCATGGCTATATTTAGATATTTCAGATACTAAGTGGCTTAGATCCATCGAACTTATTAAGTTGATACATCTTGGCTTCTCAGAGTGTGTCAGCTAAAAGGTCACTGTGACCTACTTTTGCTTCTTTTTTTTTTGCAAATCTATACATCTTTCAAACTAAAAACCAAAGGATCATTAAACCTTGTTAGTAGATGCATCTCAGGATAATATGATCCAAAAGTAGGTCAGGATCCCCTTTTTCTAATTGTATGCATAGTAAATTCGGTATTTAGCACCCCAACCATCTCTATGTCCCTTGAAAAAATTCATGTTGAAGAGAAATATGTACTACCCAGATATGCACGTAGGTTAAGTAACTTCATTTTGTAATTATTTTGATTGCCTAATTTAATAGTGTACTGTATGACATCCCCTTCATACACTATCATGTGATAAGTCTTTAAAACCTTGTTAATTGATGAATCTTGGTTAGTGAGAATTTTTGCCTGTTCTACAATGTATCAGAAGAGCGATTCTAGGCCCATGGGCCTCTTGTTTAATATCAACTTCAGCACTTTGAAAATGACCGAAATAGATCAGCTTTGAAAAAAATAGGAATATGTACATGTATTTTCTAATTTATGCATAATTCCCCCCCCCCCCCCCTCTCTCTCTCTCTTCAATCTTGCCACTTCATTATACAAATTGATCTCTGAAGACAATTAATTTGGCACAAAACTATATTCCAAACAAGTTTGATATTAAATCTTATACATATCAACTAATTACGATTGTCACTTTGGCTTTTGATTGGCTAAGACAAAAAATGCTTTGAACTGCATGCATGTCAAGTCATCTCGTACCAAGTATTGGTACAAATTCCTCTGACCAGTGAGAAATGCTGGCTGGCTTTTCCTAAAATTGTTGGAACTGCAGGCCAGAGCAAAATTATGCACCAAGCTGCTGGAACTCTAGCTTTTTCACATAAAGATTGATAGGATACCCAGTCCCTATAATCCCCTAGTGTTTACATGGATAATAATCCCAAATTTCAGAGCAATCTCTAAATAGTAAAATCCTGGTTTATCAAGTTTGACTGCTTATTTCAAAGCACTTAAAGTCATAGAATACCTAAACTTTCGTATGCATCAAATAAAGTAGGATTTTGATGTGTTTACGTGGGATTTTCTATTATTGGATGAAATAAAATAGTAATTCGGTCATTAATTATACATGAAATGTAAAAAAAATGACATTTTCGAAGGATTTCAAACTTTGGATGTTTTTCCATTGAATTTTTAATAAGATTTGTGAATAATGCAAAATAAAGGCAATTTCATAGGAAATTTTGGAGGTAAATATACAGTTTTAGCAGTATCAAAACATTTACAAATATAGTTTTACGAAATTCTATAACATTTTTGAAAGGGTATATCCATGTCCTTAAAAAAACCCTAGATAAATTAGTACGTGTTTCAAACTTTGAACAAAGGGGTTTTGCCTACACCAAATCACTTGGTACACCCAAGTCCAAGCATCATGGTTGGGTAACCATGCTATTGTATATTCCATTATTATAGCAATAATTATCAATGAGTGGTAGTATTAATCCAGGACATGGTGGCATGCTCTCTGAACACTAGTGTCTCCACTTATTTTCCTTTCAGAAAACACAGTCCATACATCGAAAAATTCATATACACAATATATATTAATTTTGTTTTAGTTCGGATGGGCACACCTTTTTCTAAGCAATACTCTGGATAAAATTTAACAGTTTTTAAGCACTTTTTGAAAGTCTGATATAACAATGCTATTGGATAAGCAATGACTTTCTGATTTAGTTAAATAGTATACATGTACTTAGCATACATTTTAAAACTTGATGAAGCTTAATTTAAGGCACATTTGAAAAAGAGAGATTATATGGGCCGTTTATGAACACAATCATACCCTATTTTTTTAACAACAAGAATTAAAATATTTTTTTTCAAAACTAAATATTCTTTAGAACTGCAACATAATCCCCATTAATGGAAATTAATACAATATGGCTGTAATAACAATATTGGCCAAAAATATTAAAGGCACATTCACTTACAGCTATCTAATGTCCTATTACAGCTATCTAATGTCCTATCACTTACAGCTATCTAATGTCCTATCACTTACAGCAATCTAATGTCCTATCACTTACAGATATCTAATGTCCTATCACTTACAGCTATCTAATGTCCTATCACTTACAGCAATCTAATGTCCTATCACTTACAGCTATCTAATGTCCTATCACATACAGCTATCTAATGTCCTATCACATACAGCTATCTAATGTCCTATTACAGCTATCTAATGTCCTATCACATACAGCTATCTAATGTCCTATCACTTACAGCAATCTAATGTCCTATTACAGCTATCTAATGTCCTATCACATACAGCTATCTAATGTCCTATCACTTACAGCTATCTAATGTCCTATCACTTACAGCTATCTAATGTCCTATCACTTACAGCTATCTAATGTCCTATTACAGCTATCTAATGTCCTATTACAGCTATCTAATGTCCTATCACTTACAGATATCTAATGTCCTATCACTTACAGCTATCTAATGTCCTATCACTTACAGCAATCTAATGTCCTATTACAGCTATCTAATGTCCTATCACATACAGCTATCTAATGTCCTATCACTTACAGCTATCTAATGTCCTATCACTTACAGCAATCTAATGTCCTATTACAGCTATCTAATGTCCTATCACATACAGCTATCTAATGTCCTATCACATACAGCTATCTAATGTCCTATCACTTACAGCTATCTAATGTCCTATCACATACAGCTATCTAATGTCCTATCACTTACAGCTATCTAATGTCCTATCACATACAGCTATCTAATGTCCTATCACTTACAGCTATCTAATGTCCTATCACATACAGCTATCTAATGTCCTATCACTTACAGCTATCTAATGTCCTATCACTTACAGCTATCTAATGTCCTATCACTAACAGCTATCTAATGTCCTATCACTTACAGCTATCTAATGTCCTATCACATACAGCTATCTAATGTCCTATTACAGCTATCTAATGTCCTATCACATACAGCTATCTAATGTCCTATCACTAACAGCTATCTAATGTCCTATCACTTACTGCTATCTAATGTCCTATCACTTACAGCTATCTAATTTCCACATGGAATAGTAGTGAAACCAGTTTTACTCCGTCTTCTTAAAAGTTTTAAAGAAATGTTACCAACAAAGATGACAGATCTTCATTTTGATATTAATCTTATCAGGTTCTGATAATCCTGATGACAGATCTTCATTTTGATGTGAATCTTATCAGGTTCTGATAATCCTGATGACAGATCTTCATTTTGATATTAGTCTTATCAGGTTATGATAATCCTTTTGATTTAGACAATACAAATTTTATGTATCATTCATACATGCACAGTAACATTTATTTTCACACCATTCATAATGTACACGGACATCACAGTCATTCTAATAGCTAACAACTCCGAATTCAATCTCAAGTTTTATCTTTACACAAAACCAAACAGTGGCCAGCACCGCTTGCACAATCAACCGCCAATAAATCGGACAAAGCTTTCACTATGGTCGGTCTCTCAACGTTGTCTTCATCTCCCGTGGCACACATACCATGTTCATTCCATCCCCAGGTGAAAAGTCTTCCATCATCTATAAATAATTGTTTAAAAATGGTACAATGTAACATGCTATTTGATTGGATGAGTGGCATACTTTATTTCACGATAACAGGCAATGTGATGTAATTTAGGTTTAATGTTTTTGTTTAAAATTCATCCTAAAAACACAGGGGTATCTAATTTCTATCAATTGATAAATTAGATTACAAATGTACAAGGTATTAATTAGATAGCAAAGAATAAGATGCTATTGGGTTTAAAGATAACTTGGTGTAAATTATATGCTTTTCAAAAACTGATTGTCTGCTTCACAGTTTAAAAGCATAATGTGTACTAGGATTAACAAAATCATACCATACAAAATTCTTAAAACAATATTCGGAATTCCAATCATTTTGTACATCAATTGTCAAAGACATTGATACATGTATACTTATTTCCAGAATAATGTCATCCTATGCAATTAAATTTTGACATCTCAGACATTCTGTACCTGATTACTGATGTAAACGTGAAGATGGACAAGGGAGATGCATGTAATAATTTTTCAGTAGTTACACTAAACGCAGTCAATACTTTCTTCAAATTCAGATATAATTAGCAATTTAATTTTCCATTTGACTGTTCTACTTTTTGATGCAGCAACTTGAACACTATAATATCTCTTTTACCTGTAGTGACTAAATTATGTTCAGATCCACATTCCATAGATTTTATACTGTACAACTCTTTTATGTGTTGTGGTATTCCACTGTGTGACTGGTCACATGATCTACCAAGCTGACCATAATTTCCTCTGCCCCAGGAATATACTCTTCCACTAGCTGAAGTAAAAAAAACAAGTCCTGTAGAGAACCATTAAAGACAGTATGATTGATTTGGGAAAACAGAAGATGCTTCCTACGTTTTAGAGTGATTGGGGAGGTGTGTCTTCCATTATCGTCGCTAGCCACGGTTACTGAGTCTGGTAGTACCTACCCTAACTCATTTGATGTAGTGTAAACGGAGACAATAGGCATGGCTTGCGACGATGGTCTTCCTTCCAAGTTTTTTCAAAAGAAATCTTGTTTTGTGCCCATGATGTTCCTGGCCTCAAGCAGACCTACATGCAGGTATCAATTAAACACTAGGAGGAGGGGGGGGATAAATAAAAATTGAGGGTATGTAAAGGAGCTAAAATACGGCCTTTGCTCTTGACCACTGCTACATACCTGATTGGACAAGGCAATGTGTCCACCCACTGCTAATATTTATAATGCGACCATCAAAGAGAGAACTGGAAATGGCATGTGTCTGTAGGTTACTCCCCTTTGATGGATTTTCCTGTGTGGAAATGCCATGTTTGAATGTTCCAAAAATCCACAAGTTGCCTTTCTCTGAAGAAGAAAAGTCTTGAGATGGAAGGAGGCAAAAGGATTGCAAGAAAATATACCTTTTTCTGTGTCGGTCACAGAGATATGGTACCCCCTCCCTGTCAGTCAATTAACAGTCAAACCATTAACAGTCAAACCATTCATCCATCTGTCCATGTCCAGCATCACTGCAGAAATTTCTTTCAGCTTCATATCTTCAGCAGAATAGGTATTAAGCTTATTCTATATCTTCAGTAGAATAGGTATTAAGCTTATTCTATATCTTCAGTAGAATAGGTATTAAGCTTATTCTATATCTTCAGTAGAATAGGTATTAAGCTTATTGTACTCTACTTCACATTTCATTCTGGGTAGCTGCAGAACTGTAGAAGCTATCTGGTGGAAATATTGGGACTGATCAGTCATCACAGATAAGTCATATTATTGTATGGCACAGTGCTTCAATCACTAGGTTAATCAAACTGGTACACATTTCCAATTATTAGAAGGAGGAGTTTATTGTTTATACAATTATTAGAGAAAGAAGTCATTATTAGAGGGAGAAGTCTATTGTTTATACAATTATTAGAGGGAGAAGTCTATTGTTTATACAATTATTAGAGGGGGGAGAAGTATATTGTTTATCTTGATTCACGATTTTCCCCAAAATTTTGTTTTTCACTTTTCATGATCAAAACCTACTGTCTAATGTGTTTAAAAGATTTCGCATAGAAATTAAGGTTATACATTATCAAAAAAGCTTATTTTAGAGAGTTTATTATTTGTTTAGTAAACAAAGATTGCAGTATGTTATTGTTTACGAAATTTTCAAAAGAAATGGATATCGATCAAAGTTTATTATATTTTTCACATTTCAAGCATTCTTTGGGTAGAATGTGTCATCTAAAAGTTAAAATTTGTGACTATGCAAAATTAAGATGCTTTCCCATACCGAAATGAGTTATAACTAAGTTATAACTAAAGTATAACTTAATTATACCTAGGCCTTGAGGTACAAAAAAGTTATAACTAAAAAGTAACTTTTCTGGACTTAACCATTTTCATGTATAACTAAAGTGTAACTTTTTGAACTTTGTCATTTTCATGTATAACTAAAATGTAACTTTTCTGGACTGTGTCATTTTCATGTATAACTAAAGTGTAACTTTTTGAACTTTGTCATTTTCATGTATAACTAAAATGTAACTTTTCTGGACTTAGCCATTTTCAAGCATATCCAATATTTATGTACCAGTTTTGGGACTTTGTCATTTGAGGGTGGGGGTTACCAATACTTTTTGACACTTTCATAGTAATTAACTGAATGTTAAAGACCTATCTCATGACCCTTTGGTCTGTGAAAATGTAGGTGGAGCCCAATCTAAACAGATGTTATTTACCTGGAGTGGCGAGGGTCTACCAAGGTGTTAATTGCTATATCCCATGACACTCTAAGAAATACAGACAAAACATGGTAGAAATCTACCTGTCCATGCTGTCTTGATATACACAGGACCTGTCTCAGGGACCTCTGCAGAGTTTCTGTGGTCATAGTGTTTGAATAATGGTTGTATTCCTACATGTAAGGGTAGATGACACACATTCTACACCCACCCCCTCTCTCTCAGTCATTGACTCAATGAATAATTTCTGTTATAAATATAGAGGTATAAAAAATTCATGACATAAATTATTTCAATAAGTTATAAGTTTTAGAAATTATTGTGCAAATTATTGTTTGATTTCTGATTGTGTAATTTATAATACATGTATATAAAGGGGGAAAAAATACTATTGAAATTCCAGTGTTCAGAGGTCTTTTTAAAAACAATTGAATTACAAGAAAATAGCAGTTGTGGACAGGTCAATGCTATCAAAACTCTGGTATACTGGGCTTCCTCAAGATCTAAAGAATGCCTGTAGATACTGGCTGTTATTGTTATCAAAACACCTCTCTGGGGTAGCTGGAGAATAGTGTCTGCAGATGTCCCTCCACCTGAGATATATTGTTAAATGTTTGATTGACAGGCAGTTTACAATTTTGGGGCATTATCTTAAAATTGGGTCTTTAACTGGATTGACTTCTGTAAATTTTTAGTGATTATTCACTTTCAAACACTTCAGTGAACTGTGTCATTTCTTATTTTGCCACAAAAAAGCTAGTCAGAGGGAAATTTCAATGTTGAATTTTTAAATCTTTTTCTTTTGGGGGGATGATTAAGGAATTGATTAGAAATTGCATGGAAAAATTACAAAATCCAGGATCCTTACTTATAGAATAATAAATGCATTGTACGATCAATAAAACATTCTATATATTATATTTTTAATGAACTTTATACGCTGATACAACCCGTGAGAATTCAAAACACCATGTATGATGATTGTTGATCAATTACCACTAGGTGCTATTTATGGAGAATGGCAGGTCAAATTGTTTAATTGAAACGAATAATGAACTGAACACATGTATGAGATATGTCACAGTATTTATTAAAAATAAGTCCATATGGACTTCTGTTCCATGTTAAAAGAGACACTATTCATCAATTTAGGTATGCATAGTCTATCAAAATCAAATTAAGGCATATATATAAAAACGTCTTTTCCAAAAAAGTATCAAAAAATATTTCTATATTCAAATCTCATTGGTAAATGTGACACAAAACAAGGTATGACTGTTAAATGATGTCTCTGTTCTGGACATTGAACATGTTCATGTTATATTCCTGTTCAATCCTGTTAGGAACTGTGAAAACAAAACAAAGTTTTTCATTTGTAGTCATTTCCTGTTACTTTAACAAAAGTTTCTAATCTCCCAATGAACGTTTCCTTGAATCGAATTATTTTGTTGTCTCAACCTGTTCGTCCACAAGTAGTCTTTTGAAGAAAACCACATGGACCTACTCTCCAGCTAAGGTCAAAAGGACTGCCTGTTCCTCAGATTTCAAAGGTCTTTTACATAGGCTCCAATAACAGCAACCCTGTCTGTTCCCTTTCACTGCTGTCAAACTTCAGAGCTTGGGACAACGTCAGTAGCTGCTGATGAACACAAACCGCAAATGCTATTTGGGTTTCAATATGTTGGATGCCATGGAAAAGGCATCTCAATTATCCATTACAATCCTCAAAATAGAAACAAGATGAGCACCAAAGTGGTCCAAGATGCTCAACTTTTTCTGTCAGGTGTAGGATCATATATCAAACTCTTCGTCTCATTCTGAATCTCCGTCAACATATATGATATGGTAAGAAAGCAGGTTCTTCAGCAACATCTTGAAGCAACTAAAAACAAAACAAATATTGTAAAAGTACATAAATAGCACAAATGTTTCTATATAATGTTCGGTGCAACATGTCATTTGATAGGCTATTATATATATCGATCATATAACCTATATCTATAAATCACAATGTGACTGATGACGTAAAAAAGAAATAAGTAAATAAATCTGCTTGACATTGCATTTAAACATTTTACAATTTGAAGTCATTTCTGAGGGGAAATAAAAATTCACAAATAAAATGTAATAAATAAAATAATGGCTACATGCCGGGCTTGTAACTTACGATTATGAATATTGGATAATTTACAAGCATCAGAATATAATGCATAAAACGAAATCTAGGAACTTGTTACCTTTCAACTACATCAACAGTTACGGTACACAATCGTAACGAAAACTAACCTGGTTAAATGATTTCTCATGAAAGGCATCGATAATCATAATGGTGACAGGGCCAGCAGTTTCACACGCCACACTTCGATTGTCGAAATTTTCTGATGAAATGTTGTCTTTTCCTTGTTGCATTCGCCAAAGGGATACTTTGAGTGTTGGATTAGACTTATCGGCATGGCAAACCTGGTAGCTACCACGTTTGTGAGGGTACATAGCTTCGGAGCAGTGACGAGTGTTTCGCTTTTATTTCAATCTTTGTTTTTAAAATGGCGCTTTCTTCGTTTACATCCGGAATAACCGGAAGTGTGCGAATCGGGTATTTACGTAAAAATAAAAATACGTTTGATTGTTCCTGATCAATTTTAGCAAAACTGATGAATAACTAAAAAAAATCTCACGTATATACTTTACGATTTTTAATCATTTGAAGTCATAAAGGTTTTGAATTCCTTGATTCCGGTATTTCCTCTAATCGCTGATTGGTCAAATCGGCTCCGCTCTCCATTTTCAAACAAGATAGCGTCGGTTCAAGAAGGTGAAAGTTGAAAGGTTCTATTATTACTTTGTTCAACGAACCATGTATGCCCTTATGGAGTGGATAGAGGAAGAAAAGGTCAGCATCATAACCATATCACGCATCAAAGATCCAAGAAAGGAGTTTTGCCAGTATAAAGTTGGGGATTTGGTGAAAGCCAGCTGCCATGGCTTTTCTGGCGTGCATCCCGCCAAGATCTTAGGTAGGCCTTTTCAAGCAAGTTTCTGTTTACAATATTTACACAAATTTTGTCAGAATGTATTAAGTTTATTTTAACTTGAGGATAATTAAAACTGCAGTTGGACTATACAGTCCTACATATTAGCCCTTCTTGATTCCCTCCATTTTGTTGACAAAATACATATTCTTATGTGGACAAACATTTTTAAATAATAAAAGTACGATTATGAAAATTTACATGATTTAGAAATGAGAAAATGTGTTTATAATAGTATAGAATTTCCCTTCCCTAATACTGAAAAAAATATTTATATCTTTAAGAAAATATTTGCTTGCCCTCAAGGCCTCTCCCGACTAGGGATAAAAAGGGTCGAATAGGAAAGTAGGGAGAAAATTCTTTTTTATTCACATGAAGTTAAAAAAGCTATAAATTAGATAAGAAAATTTCGGAATGAGTAATAAAAAAAATTTTAACTGGAGGTTAAAAAAGTTTTTGAGTCTTTTTTTTTTTTTTAATTTTTAATAATAATAATAAAGCTTTGAAATAAATGGATTGTGATTTTCTTTTATCTTGGCTTCTTTTTCTTATTCTAGATGATGGAGCTGATGCCTGGTAGTGGGATCTACATTTATCCCAAAGATATACAAGCTTTATATAAGCCAAAAAAAAAAAAAAACAACAAGTGGAACTTTTCAGGAGGGGGAACCTAACTGGTGCAAATGAAAAGACCATTTTAAACACTATTCTTGGTAAGAGATTATAATCTAATTAATAAATTCTTTATATAACACTAATAACAAATTGTTTAACTTCGAATAAGAATAATCAGTCGCCCACATTTCTTTCAATTTGTGAAGATGTATTTAAAAGGTGAAAACAAAAAAACTTGTAATTTCTGACATCCATCTTTTAAATTGGAGAATCAATGACAGTTAGTTACTAGAGTATTTTCTTTTTTATTTAAAGAAGATGCCAGGATTCAGAGGCCATTGTCAAGTTTTCGATGAGGACCAAGATTAGTTCCCAAGTCAGCCTCCAGAACATGAAACAGACCTAGCTTTTATACATTCAGTAATGTGAGATATATATATATATAAACTGGGAAACTTTCTCACTTACCGGCGCGAGCGGGATTCGAACCCGCGCCCACAGAGGTGAGAGGCCATGTGATTTGGAGCGCGATGCTCTAACCACTCGGCCACCTTTATAAATGAAATTAATATACCAATAATAGTCGCTGTTTATAATCGGTAATGTCTTATTATCCCCATCTTTTTTGTAACTTTTCCATAACTTTTGTCGGGTATAACTTTTATGTAACTTTCTCCATAACTTTTGTTGGGTATAACTTTTTTGTAACTTTTCCATAACTTTTGTCGGGTATAACTTTAATGTAACTTTCTCCATAACTTTTGTTGGGTATAACTTTTTTGTAACTTTTCCATAACTTTTGTCAGGTATAACTTTTTTGTAACTTTTCCATAACTTTTGTCGGGTATAACTTTTTCATAACTTTTGTCGGGTATAACTTTAATGTAACTTTCTCCATAACTTTTGTTGGGTATAACTTTTTTGTAACTTTTCCATAACTTTTGTCAGGTATAACTTTTTTGTAACTTTTCCATAAATTTTGTCAGGTATAACTTTTTTGTAACTTTTCCACAATTTTTGTTGGGTATAACTTTTTTGTAACTTTTCCATAACTTAAGTATAACTTTTTGATAACTTTTGTGAAGTATAACTTTTTTGAAGTATAACTTTTTGATAACTTTTATGCACTTGTTGTATTCATGTTGAAATAAAAGATGATAACTTATACATGAGTATAACTTTTTTGTACCCGAGTTATAAGTAAAGTATAACTTTATTTGAAGAAGTGGTTCCAAACTCCGATAACTTAGTTATAACTTTTTTGTAACTTTTCTTAGTTACAAAGTTATAACTTAGTTATAGTTTTTTTCGGTATGGGTTATATTACAAAATCAATATTTCACTGGTTTGTTTGTATACATAAAAAGAATCAAGTCTTTCTTTACATAACACAGATTTAAGGCTAAAATATTGCTTTTATTCTTGCATTCAGAAGGTCAAAATTTTGGCTGTCAACATTAAATGAGTTATATTTTTAATGTTTAACATCAAAAATGCAACAACAAAAATTCAAAATTCGTGAACCAGTCCAACTTAACATTGGTAATTTCAAAGGTAGAAAATAATATACACCATGATAAAAAGCATACTAAGAACGCTAAGATAATAAAACATAACATATTCAACCATCACCGACAGGTTGTACAACAGTATGGTGCAGTGTTTCTGTGTGTCTGTCTGTTCATCCATCAGCACCTTGTGGAATGGATAAAAAATGTGCTATAAGCCTAATCAAACCTGGTACACATGTTCCCCATGGTGAGAAGATGCTTAATATTCTTTCTCAAGGTAAAAGGTCATGCTTTCATGGGTAATAATGATGGCAACACAGTATTAAGGAGGTACTCTATATCGTCATAATGGCTGACTTCATTTAAAACATGGAGGAAAAAATCAATATCAGCAATATTTGACTTTTCCTTTTCCATTTAAATACCTAGCTGAGTAGTTCAGTAGGTTAGCATACCAACTGTTGGTTTGAGTCCAGCAGGGGTTTTAATTTTTTTCAGATTATCTTCTACTAAAACTGTATTTTTTGACTAAATAAAGTAAATTTGAAAAATTTCAACTTCAAAATATTGTTTTACATATCCTCCACTTTTAATCTATATCTGATTCAAATTTCTCTGGTGTAGCATACCTCCTTAATAAGGCTAAGATTGTCAAATTTGGCATACATATTCCCTATATTGTTGGTGCCAATAGAGTAATAATTTTGCTTCATCAAAGTGAAATCTTTCTTCAGTTTGATGTTTAAAAAGTCTTCTTAGAACCACCATTTTATAAATACTATTCGATATTATAGAAAGTGAAGAAAGAACAGTCAAAGCCAACCAAAGAGTGGTTTATTTGGAGGTTCATCTTTTCTGATTAATACTTTATTTTTTAATATATTGAATGAACATTTGACAGCATGAGCATTGCTCTTGTTTCCTAGAAAGCTACAGTTCTGTAGCTATTTTCAGGGGTGAAAGGATAACAGAACTGTATAATGTTACACCTTTTAACACAAGAGCTTATACTTTTGTCCTACAGAAATCCTGCAAGTTTACTCTAAAGTGAATTGATTCTTTGAAAATCATCAACAGATATCAAAAATTTATGAACCACATGAACTATATATCTATCACCACATAACTTCTTTTGAATTAGAGAAAAATCACAAAATAATTAATGTATGATGAAGCATTTACCTGTGAGCACCAAGGTGTGAAATGAACCTGCACACATCTTCACAAATGGGTCTCCCTCAGCTGACTCTAAAAAACAATGGAAAATGTCCATAATTTTAATAACAAAAATAAAGTTTGTTTTCTGCACCACTTTGGTGAATTAAATGATGATCACTTCATGGTGAATTAAATGGTGATCGCTTCATGGTGAATTAAATGGTGATCACTTCATGGTGAATTAAATGGTGATCACTTCATGGTGAACTAAATGGTGATCACTTCAAGGTGAATTAAATGGTGATCATTTCATGGTGAATTAAACGGTGATCACTTCACGGTGAATTAAATGGTGATCACTTCACGGTGAATTGAATGGTGATCACTTCACGGTGAATTAAATGGTGATCACTTCACGGTGAATTAAATGGTGATCACTTCACGGTGAATTAAATGGTGATCACTTCATGGAGAATTAAATGGTGATCACTTCACGGTGAATTAAATGGTGATTAAAAGCATGTCAGATGATTATCACTATAGATACTGCAGTCTGCAAAAGGTTCCTGGCATGATCTTTTGCTAATTTAAGACATATTATACATGGAGTTTTGGAATGTTTAAAAGAATTCAAACTTGCAGAAATCTATTTACCTAATACAGGGTTTTCTAGAGATTTCTTCACTGCTTCATTCAGTAAATCTTCAACCTGGATTTTTCTTCTCATTCCCCAACAGAACACTTTTCCCTCAGCTGTAAAATGGTAGAGTTGAAGATTGGAAAACAATTTACTTTCATCATGCAATCTAGATTCTTAATTCTTCATATGAAATAAGAACTGTTTTAGGGGAAAGTTTCAGAATATAAATTTATTTCAATAAATACAACATCCCTCTAAGACAGTGTCAACCATTGGAGTTAATGGTTGGGTATTTCATTGATAGCTCCAGTTGGTCTTTATGCATGATTGTATGGCATGTGCATTAATAGTAAATTAAATGTTCCAATAAAATACATAAGAATACAAATATGCGTTGAAACTACATGTAACTCATGGTGTATTTAACATGCTAGAGAAAGTAGTCAGGAGAACACAACATTCTCCTCACACTTACAGAGGAACAGGTACCTACATCGTAAATTTTGAAACCATCCCTAATTGTGGTCCGTATTCAGATTCTGAGGGCATTGGTTTGAAGAACACGAGGCCCACTGGCCTTATCTGTCACCTGAGTATTAGTTAATTAAAAGTATCACTAGTCCCAAGGGCTACGAAATCTAGCAAAAAAATTCCCGTTCTGAATATGTAAGCTAAATTCTAATATTCAGCAACAGTATAAAACGGTGCATTCTTAAAACTTAAACGCCCTCGAAAGTGACTATACTGATGGAATAATATATGTATTAAATATTTACACATTATGACTAATTTTGACCCGTCCTTGAGTCAAAACCTTGGGGTTGCAAAATTCACAGTTTTGGTACATCCTTTTCTGCTTTTCCTAAATATGCATTTAGTTTTTATACTGTATGAGCAAACTTAAATTAAAGTCTTTCAAATGATAAAGAAAATAACCCCTATAATAATTTTGGCTCCCCCTGGAACCAAACCCTTATTCCCTAGAATCATGAAATTTACAATTTTGTTAAAGGGCAACCTACACTTTCTAAATATCCATTTAGTTTCAATTTATAGTATCAATAGCATTGAAGAAGTTATTATTTAATCAAATAAATATTTTACACATATACACTATATATATCAAGTTTGGCCCCACCCTGGAGTTAGAACCTCTACCTCGGAGATCATAATGAAATTTACAATTTTGGTAGAAGTCTTCCTGCTCCACATCACTAAGTGTTTAGTTTTTCATAGAGATATGTGGTTGTAGAGAAGAAGATTTTTGAAAATTGGTCAAATTTTGGCAGTTTTTGCCCTGCCCCTAAGTCCCCAGGGTGCAAGAATCCTGAAATTTCAATTTATGCCACCCTTGTTTCAAAGATGCTTCATTACAAATCTGAAAAGAATTGAAATAGTAGTTATCAAGAAGAAGTTAAAAATGTTCAATTGTTCATGCACAACTCACGTACGTTGCACAAGGACAAACGCTGACCAATTTAAATAAATTAAATTGAATAAAAATTTCTTGCACACATGCAGACCTATACAGTAAGTCCTTAATAACTACAAAAGTTTGATGAAATTCTGGTTAGAGGTTTCAGAAGAGTTACACTGAGAAGAACAGGAATGACCAATGGACTAACAGGTCAAAAACATTAAAATACCCTAGCTCTGCAATTCGTTGTGTGGGGTACACATATGCAATCTCAATGGTGATTTCATCCTAATAGCCTCTGGAATTATGATTGAACATGTGCATTTTAATTTTAAAATCTGTAGCCTGAGGCAGTTCTTGTACATTCCTTTTTAAATCAGAGATCTCTACTGTGAACCCACCACAGCCTGGAGTCCCATTCTATATTACATGTATACCAATAGACTTACTGGAGTCCCATTCTATATTACATGTATATCAATAGACTTACTGGAGACCCATTCTATATTACATGTATATCAATAGACTTACTGGAGTCCCATTCTATATTACATGTATATCAATAGACTTACTGGAGACCCATTCTATATTACATGTATACCAATAGACTTACTGGAGTCCCATTCTATATTACATGTATACCAATAGACTTACTGAAGTCCCATTCTATATTACATGTATACCAATAGACTTACTGGAGTCCCATTCTATATTACATGTATACCAATAGACTTACTGGAGACCCATTCTATATTACATGTATATCAATAGACTTACTGGAGACCCATTCTATATTACATGTATACCAATAGACTTACTGGAGACCCATTCTATATTACATGTATATCAATAGACTTACTGGAGACCCATTCTATATTACATGTATACCAATAGACTTACTGGAGTCCCATTCTATATTACATGTATACCAATAGACTTACATGTCATTGTCTGATATTGTTGCCTCATTCTTCTTTAAAAGATTTTCATAGGTTTCCACAAATATACTGTATTCCTAATGTAAAACATGGATCCCTGTTTGATCCAGTCTACCGTGAGTTTGTAACCTGAATCGGACTCCCATGGGTTATGGAGCTCTATGGATAATTACGAAACTGACCTCAGTGTAATTTATGACAGTTCTGTTATGGATGCCCCCCCCCCCCTCCTTTTTTTTATGAAGTAAAATTTCATTAAATCTAATTAATCAATTCATTACAATATAGTACCATATTATTGGGGATATGAAATGATTTTGGGGTAGCTTTATTCTTCATTTATCATGGGAACATAAATCATACCACTGTATACACCCCCCTCCCAACACATTGGTTAGTTACGTACATTACTCCCACAGGTGCCCATGCCCTTATGAATGCCACCTGGACATTTTCAGTTTGCCAAAAAAAGTACTAACCACTCCACTGACAGTTTTACCGTATAAAATTTTAGTACTTTCAACAAAGCCTACACAAGGAATTTAGCATCATCGCAAACCACGCCTACGGTCTCTGTTCATCTGATCGCAAACCAAACCTACGGTCTCTGTTCACACTACATCATTGTAGTTTGAGGTAGGGTAGGCTCTCCCGCGCTGGGTAAGCGTGGCTAGCGACGATGGAAATTTTAGAGTTCACCTGTACTTAAATCATAATAGACTGATGTTTGATTCTATATCTCTCACAAAAAAGGTGTACATGCATGATGATCAAGTTCAGTTCATTCAAAAAGACTGAAGTATAGTTAATATACTCAAGTAAAAAACCTTGTACAAGTACATGAACAAATTAAATAAGCACAATAGTGAAATATGTTGCAATTTTTAAATATATATAATCTACTTTAGGATGATTGTATTTGCAATAAGGGTTGACCTAAATAAGCACCCCATGCCACTCCTTTTTTTCAATTTTCTAATCACCCTGAGAATTTTTTGGGAGGAATACAATATACCTAATGCCAGTTTTATCAATTTCTTCTTTTTTTAAAAAAAGATCCTGCACTCACAATAAATTGATTACACATACTTCTGCATTATTCTCTGTAACAGGTCATTAAACAATCCACATATCACATTCAGGAAATAAAACATTCTGTTTGGCTTTGGTATTCAATGTGGATTTCCTTGGCATTAAAAATTTTTCATTACATTATATCTAGTGGGGATTAAAATTCAGCATTAAGATGAACATGATGAATGAAAACGTTCCTTAATTCTGGTACTCATCTAATTAACTACAAAATATCTATTCTAATCAATGAAGTACAAAAATTTGACCTGTACAAAAATATCAAACAAGCTTCAATTGCTGAATAATATTTTTTCGGTCAACCAATGAATGTGAAACATCATTATTTTACAGCATGTGCTATGCCATAAATTGTGCTCATATTAACATATGCCACATTGTTACATAAAATGCTTGTTCAGGTGAAAACTAAACTATCTTAATAAATCAATTTCTCTGACATGACCCAGAAACCTGTACATGACTCCTCCAGATCTGTGTCACTTGCTGAATGAGGAGTGAATTTGGAACCTTTATCAAAACTTCAAATGACAGACGTGTGACATATTGAGCAAAAATTTACATTACCCAGATGGAACATTTAGAATATAGATGTAGTACTGTTATTAAAAGTACAGAGCATGCATGTAATATGTTACAACACAGCTCAGAGATTAAAACTTCTACAGTTTACAACATAAAGTATTAGCATTCATGTATTTACAACTTGTAGTGAATTAGCAACTAATGAATTACTTAACTTTTCCCATTCCTCTTTTTCAAAAACTACAGGAAGAAGTAATACTAAAGTTGTTTGATAAATAGGTGATGACCCTTAGTACGGGCTTGTAACTGGGACCCCATCACAATAGTCAATCAACCACTTACACATACAAGTGCTCAATGTTTATTGACAAAAGTACATGGCAATTTAACAGACAAGATGGCTTTTTTTATCTATTGAAAAACATTTGACTTGAGATATATATGGGCATTGCATTATGGAGGTAATTATAGACAGGTGAAATGCTAGATATATTACTTCAAAATACAATTGTACTTCAATGTAACAGACTAATTAGCATTTGTAAGTGGTTGGACCTGTTCATACTTATAAAGAATAGCAATGGATTATTGATTCTTATTCTATTTTTAAGAACGAAATAAAATATAAACTCCCCAAACACTGACCAAAGTGAAGAACTTTTATGATTTTGGAAACTTGAGTGGAAAAGATGAATGTTCGTTTAAATTCTAGGTTGTTTTTTAAAGTATAATGAAGGTATGAATATATAAATAATTAAAGATGAATGTAAATTTAAATTCTAGGTTGCAGGGGCCTGAGTTTGAGTCCCACTCACATCTTCACCATGTCAAACCTTAGACATAAAAATATTCAGATGTGAGAGTCATGGGTCTTTAAAAGAGACCTTAAAAAGCGAGATATCGCGTTATGTAAAGGATATAAGTTAAAAACTGTCCATTCTGTGAGAGAAATAACTGATCGAGGCCCATAGGGCCGAGATCAGTTCTTTCTCTCACAGAATGGACAGTTTGAGGCTTATATTCTACTTAAAACATTACATCTTTTGTTCTAAGAATGGACAGTCTCAGATAAACCCTTTGCCAATAATTATGAATAAAGCTATTTTTGAATAGTCTGACAATATAACCAGTCTTGCGTAGAAGTCTGTTTCTTTTGTTCACTTATTGGACAGTGTCAGGTAAGTTGGCCTAGTCTTGTACTGCAGGTTTTATATTCACTCACTCTACAGTGCTCGAGCTGGGCTTTGCCATTTTCGCCAATGGCGAATTTTTTTCAACAATGGCGAAAAAAATTTGAAAGTGGCGAAAATCCCTTTTTGCAATTAATTGTATTTTAAATCCTTTGTCAGTGACGCATTATCGCCTGTTTGTTTATGCAGTCAAAATCTATTTATTCAGTCAACGCGTGCGGCTGGAAATCTCGCGTCGATCCAGTGCACACAGAGCTGGTCACAGCCTCAGGTAATTTATGGCTGCAAAAAAGTCGGTGATTATGTAATAAAGTACATTGGACAGCTGTTTACCCTGCTGTGGTCAATTGTTTAACATTTAAAGTCTTATTCATTATCGTGTTATCATCTCCACATTAATGACAATTCTTAACCAGAGAACCGACCGGTAATTAAATTGGCCGTATTATTGTGTATAATGTATATATGAATACATCAATTGTTTGTTTTTGCGGCCAAACTCGTTGATTACAAGATTTTAATGTGTTTGATTTTAGTTCGAATATTTCATAAACAATGTGGTCGGTCACCATTGATATGGACATAGCAATTTTAGTAAATAATTTTCTTTTAGGCCAAAATAAAAATATTGTTTGTTTCCCCTCGCCCGACCGAGTCTGAAAATTCACACCGACCCATAAGTTTTTATTATGCCATTCTGGTGAAGTTTTTTTTTTTTAATTTTAAGAAAATTTCAAGGTCGTTTCTGGTGCGGATCAGTATTTTATAATGACAAAAATTTTCTATATCTTCTTTGGTTTCGATCCAAAATTAAAAAATAATAATACGAATACAGGAGGTGTTCTGGTCCGAAATCTAGAAATTTCGCCGCCTCCAGCTGGAGGCGGCATTCTCTGGCTGATTTCAAATACTTACAAGCCGAATTCAATTTTAAGCTCATAACTAATCAATAAAACGATTCTTCTTGTACTTACTAATATCGATTTTATGGGTTCTTTCATCACATAAACAGTCTCTTGAAAACATTTTATCAAACTGTCGAGCTTTGTTTTGAGTCACGAGACTCGTTTGCTCAAATGGCAGTGAAAATTCGGTTGACTACAACTGTTGGTTTCTGTTTAATATCGAATTTTGGATTGATATTTTCTTTTAATCGATATTAATAAGTACAAGAATCATGATTGTTTCATTGATTAGTTACAAGTGAGTTTAACATTGAATTCGGCTCGCAATTCGGACTAGTGATCTGCAAGATCGAGATGGAGAAATGTTGTCTATACGAGAAGCGAGGAAACAAGAGAATTCGGGGCATCCAGTGTGCAAGTTGTGTTCTTCAGTAGGGGAAAGTGTTGATATTTCGGACGGATGCGATATTTTTGACAGTCAATCAGAAGCATTCTCAATTTAACTTATTTCTGAACTAATGCTATATTTACAAACTGGAAAACACCTAATTATATGCACATGTGTAACTCAGCTCTGATTGGTTGATGTCAGCATCCATTTTGTTTGATCGGCAAAATCAAGTCCCGTTGAAACGTTTTCTGGTAAACTAGATCTACCGATATCATTTAAAAATATAATCAAAATCACTATCATATACAAATTAAGATAATGTGCAAAAAACAAAAGCATAAAATGTCAGTGAACCATAAATAAAAGACAGCAACCGAGTTTACCAATTTTATAACACCATGTGTCCAAAACTAACACCATTGTCCATAGTTGCAACATTCTCCCTAACTTTATTTAAGTGTTAGTATGTGGCATTAAATAGCAGAGAAAATTCTGATGAAACCCAATGTTCGTCGAATCAACCAATATGTATACATGTAGTCCAATGCCTAAGTTTAGTGGTTAGATAATGAGCATTTCCAAAATACATGAAGTACTGTCCGAAATATCGACACCTTCCCTAATTGCAAAACGTGGCAATCAAAGCAGAATTTACGCGAGAACTGACTATACGAGTTTGATGAGGAAACATGGATGATGTGCTTCACGACGTTTGGTATCGGGCATTGTTAATGGTTATGGGAATTTCATAATAAATAAAATTCTGCTAGCTAAAAAAAAAAAAACTTTTTACCTACCTACCGACCTTCCTCTGAAATTTAGGGTCGGGAGAGGGGAAACAAACATATTTTTAAATGTGGCCTTATGTTTGGTGCGCAACAGTATAAAAATGCTAATCTCATAAGACTATGCACCCCATTCTATTTTGACACTAAACTTGTAGCTTCTGACCCTAGTCAGTCAAAAATTAAAAAAATAACTATGTTTGGCTTTACAGTCAACCCCACCTGCTCAAACATCTGATTCTGTCTAAATTGCAAAATCTTCCATCAAAAACGGAAATTTAATTGGGAATCGTTGAGATACGACTCTAAATTGGGCTTGATGTTTTGTGACATCTGCATTTCTGGCAATGTACACAATGTTTTCACTGAGGGGTGTAGCATCATGAAGTTTATATCTAATATATGATTTATTATCTGAATTTTGATTTCCATAATAGAATTTATCAAACAAATCAACTTCTTATTATTTCAGAAAGAAGTGTTTAGGTATGGTAGCTGGATATGATTAAGTAATTTAACTGATTCAAAATGCTAAAATAAGTGTAATGAATAAAATGATATATATTATGATGGAAATAATTGTAAAGCATGTGATTATTTGTGCCACGCCACTCCCCGAAAAAGTGGCGAAAGGGAATTCTGGTCCAGTGGGAGCACTGTCACTCTATAGTACTGAGCCATATCAACATGTCTTCCTCTGATGAGGAGAACATTTTCATTGCACAATCAAAATTTAAGGATTTTAATGAAGTGTTGCAAATATTATCTTAATGGGTGTTATATTCTGGATATGGAGGGTGAGAAAGTTATGGAGCTAAATTTTGATCTGAAAAGCATTGTGTTTTCGAATATTTGGATGAGGAAATAATTAACGCCAGCCAAAAGAACCCAATGCGCCCATCTCGTGAAATGAAATTATTCATGAAAGCGAAAATAATAATTCAGAGTTAGGATATAATGCTAATAAAGAAAACACAAAAAAGCGTTGTGAAGAAGTTTCGGAATGTGCCTCTGAATCCAGCGAAATTCAAATACAAGTATCGAAATACGTCTTTCAAATTTAAGTTTTAATGCGATATCGTAATGGCCAATGGAATTAATAAATATTGTGAATCTTAAAGTTGAAGCAAAGAATTCTACTAAGGGGAAATATCGTTTTAAGTGTTTCAGTGATTTTTCCAATATCTGTTTTGATTCTTACTTGTCGGGAATTTAAAATTGAATTTGTATCTCCCTGTATTGTCTTTCTCTTATTTTCAGCCTACCTGTAGACGTGTACCAGTAGTAAGTTACTGGGTTTACCTGACACTGTCCAATAAGTTGACAATTACTGTCCATTATTTTTAAGAACGGACAGTGCTTCGCACTTTTATTCAGTTTGTGAGTAAAATGTCCGGAGTTTACACATCGATAAATTCTTCAAAAAGAATGTTTAATCCTATAATAAAAGCCGAAAAAGACAAAGGATTGCGTAACAAAAAATGTTTTAAAGCAGGTGTTGGCACTATACATAACTGATTCTGTTAAGGCCACGAGTATCATGCATAGATCTAAATTTGTGGTGCTTCATCTTTAGCTGGTGATGTCTTGATATGGGGTGAAAATTATTGAAGGGATGTAAAACAAACAAGAGGTACTGTGAGCAATGCTCACTAAGAATACCCCCCCCCCCCCCCCCCCCCCCCCCCCCCGCTTACCCCAATCTCCCAAAGGGTGTTGGTAATAGGTACACTGTATAAACTACCTCTTTTCTGAGTGTAAAAAACAAATGGCATGACAAACCGAACCATATTGCTACTTCGATGTCCAGTGCGCGTGACCTTTGACCTTTTGACCCCAAAATCAATAGGGAACATTTTCATCCCATGGGTAGTCCATATGTATGATATGGTGACTGTAGGTGGAAAGGATAACGCTTTAGAGCCCAGAAACCATATTGCTACTTCGATGTCCAGTGCGCTTGACCTTTGACCTTTTGACCCCAAAATCGATAGGGAACATCTTCATCCCATGGGTAGTCCATATGTATGATATGGTGACGGTAGGTGGAAAGGATAACGCTTTAGAGCCCGGAAACCATATTGCTACTTCGATGTCCAGTGCGCTTGACCTTTGACCTTTTGACCCCAAAACCGATAGGGAACATCTTCATCCCATGGGTAGTCCATATGTATGATGTGGTGACTGTAGGTGGAAAGGATAACGCTTTAGAGCCCGGAAACCATATTGCTACTTCGATGTCCAGTGCGCTTGACCTTTGACCTTTTGACCCCAAAATCGATAGGGAACATCTTCATCCCATGGGTAGTCCATCTGTATGATATGGTGACGGTAGGTGGAAAGGATAATGCTTTAGAGTCCGGAAACCATTGTGTCTACAGACGGACGGACGGACGGACAGACAGACGGACAACCTGATTCCAGTACACCCCCCCCCCACAACTTGTTGCGGGGGGTATAACAAATGGTATTTTCAATATATTGATACCAACATACAGCCCTAGTAATGAAGCCATGATTGTAGTTCTAAACTTAAGAAATATACCCTTTGTTCTGTGAATCAACTGCTGAAAAAGTCAAACCAGGGACCATCCCAGTTGCACATACCCGTCAAAACTGCTGTGTGCCTCATACCAGTTACACATACCTGTCAAAACTGCTGTGTGCCTCATACCAGTTACACATACCTGTCAAAACTGCTGTGCCTCATACCAGTTACATATACTTGTCAAAACTGCTGTGTGCCTCATACCAGTTACACATACCTGTCAAATTGCTGTGTGCCTCATACCAGTTACACATACCTGTCAAAACATACCAGTTATAGATACCTGTCAAAACTGCTGTGTGCCTCATACCAGTTACATATACCTGTCAAAACTGCTGTGTGCCTCATACCAGTTACACATACCTGTCAAAACATACCAGTTATACATACCTGTCAAAACTGCTGTGTGCCTCATACCAGTTACATATAACTGTCAAAACTGCTGTGTGCCTCATACCAGTTACACATACCTGTCAAAACTGTTGTGTGCCTCATACCAGTTACATATAACTGTCAAAACTGCTGTGTGCCTCATACCAGTTACACATACCTGTCAAAACTGCTGTGTGCCTCATACCAGTTACACATACCTGTCAAAACTGCTGTGTGCCTCATACCAGTTATATATACCTGTCAAAACATACCAGTTATACATACCTGTCAAAACTGCTGTGTGCCTCATACCAGTTACATATACCTGTCAAAACTGCTGTGTGCCTCATACCAGTTACATATACCTGTCAAAACATACCAGTTATACATACCTGTCAAAACTGCTGTGTGTCTCATACCAGCTGCCACATCCACTATCTGCCCATAGCTTGCTGGTAACAACACCTTCATCTTTACAGAAACATATATACAATGTCACCTGTCAATCTGCGAATATTATTTAACGCTACTTGTAATTCTTTGTGAAACATAATACAAAGTAGAAATTTTAGTGAGGATTTAATTTTAGCATTATTAGTAAGGAGAGATAGCTAAAATTGGTCATCGCTAACAATTTATTCCTTATAGTGGGTATACTAGTTATCTTCTTGGAATTATAAAGTTGCTAGAATTAGCTCTCGCTAAATATATATACATGTATATGTACCCATTTTTATGGAAAGAAATCACTAAATTTGTGTCTCGCTATATATTCCACTTATACAGTATAAAATAGATGCAACTGTAACATAAAATGTAAACATTACTCACATTTAACAAGAAGCCCATGGGCCACGAAACTCCCCTGAGTCACCTTGCTTATACAAAAATAACTTTAAGTCCTATTTTGATTCTGTACTAATCGGGCGCCTAGAAGTCATGATTTTGAAAATACTCCACTCTACACTACATGCAAATGTTTGCATATCAATGTGACAAATTGTATCTTTGCAGTTCTTGTCACTAAAAAATGCTCTACATGTTTCAATGTAAAACTTCCCTAATGTGGCTCCATCCCTGAGTCTTGGTATGAAAAACTTTTAAAATCTACAACACAGGAAGATGCTTGTATGGTAACTATAAATTACAGCCTCTTAGTTCTTCAGAGGAAATTTTTAAAGATTTTCCTATACACTTTCTACTGTTGGTGTGGGTTATAATTTGGACAAACTTGAATTTAACTGCAGTAACTATACATAAGAATGCTTGCATATTAATTTGACAAAATGTGCCCTTGTGGTTTTTGAGAGGAATTTTTTTTGTGTATATAATTATTGCTGTTTAAATTTTTTTTTTAACCCTGGCCAGGAGGTCATGAATAAACTTGAATCTAAACTGCGTAAGGATGCTTACATACAAAATTTAGCTTTGGCTGTTTGGTGATTTTCGCCAGGATGATTTTTTTTTTTCTACACCCAATCTCTTTCCATTTGATTTAGAAGGGGGTATAGCCCTTCAATTGAAAAACTTGATTTCTTGTCACCTTAGAATATTTTGTGCAAAGTTTGGTTGAAATTGACTAAAGATGTGAGAAGTTAATGATGACAACACCAACCAGTGACTGAGAAGGCCTTAATTCCTGCACCAAAGTCTCATTTTGAGAAAATGGACATTTAAAATCTGAAAATGGCTACCAAATTTGAAAATGACCATTTTGACTTTCCAAAATTTGATCAGAAAAGCTCTACCAAGCCTCAGTATGCATCAGGTGAGCTAAAACAATGTCTATGTTGGTTTAAATAAATCAGTATGGATCAGGTGAGCTATAACAGCTATGTCTATGTTGGTTTAAATAAATCAGTATGGATCAGATGAGCTATAACAATGTCTATGTTGGTTTAAATAAATCAGTATGGATCAGGTGAGCTATAACAGCTATGTCTATGTTGGTTTAAATAAATCAGTATGGATCAGGTGAGCTATAACAGCTATGTCTATGTTGGTTTAAATAAATCAGTATGGATCAGGTGAGCTATCACAGCTATGTCTATGTTGGTTTAAATAAATCAGTATGGATCAGGTGAGCTAAAACAATGTCTATGTTGGTTTAAATAAACTAAAGATTCAATACACAATATGAGGACATATATGCACATGCACTGTCATGTTCTCCGAGTATAACATTTCATCCTAAGTGTACAATCAATTATTCTGAGAATGTTTGATGTACTACATGTACTATAAGTGATTGAAAATTGATTTCGTAACAATGAACAAGCATGATTCATTCTCCCTACAGGTAATAACTGATTTTGTAACAATGAACAGACATGATTCATTCTACCTACAGGTACTAACTGATTTCGTAACAATGAACAGACATGATTCATTCTACCTACAGGTACTAACTGATTTTGTAACAATGAACAGACATGATTCATTCTACCTACAGGTAATAACTGATTTTGTAACAATGAACAGACATGATTCATTCTACCTACAGGTACTAACTGATTTCGTAACAATGAACAAGCATGATTCATTCTACCTACAGGTAATAACTGATTTTGTAACAATGAACAGACATGATTCATTCTACCTACAGGTACTAACTGATTTCGTAACAATGAACAGACATGATTCATTCTACCTACAGATACTAACTGATTTCGTAACAATGAACAGACATGATTCATTCTACCTACAGGTACTAACTGATTTTGTAACAATGAACAGACATGATTCATTCTACCTACAGGTACTAACTGATTTCGTAACAATGAACAGACAGGTAATAATTGATTTCGTAACAATGAACAGACATGATTCATTCTACCTACAGGTATAGGGGTATGCTGGAGTTCCTTTGGGTGAAAACCAAGCTGTCCAAATTCATTTGAGCCACATACAAACACCTCTCCCTTTTCTACCAATAAAAGAAAAAAAAGAGGAGAATGAATCACTCGCCTAGAATAAAGTTCAGTTTGCTTTAATAAGTAACCATACTTCTTTTTGACCACTAAAATCACATTTAATTAAGTTTGTATCAAGTATGTTGATTTCATTTGGAAGAGATAATTCTGAAGTTGACTTTGATCATGATCATGAGATCAGCCAAACAAAAGCCGCAGTGGCATATATTTCTTTAAAGAATGAAAAAGTGAACAAGCTGACATACCCCCCACTCCCACAATGAATGACAATGCTATGCATAAAATACAACAAATTCTGATGCCTCTGTACTATTTTCATGCATGTAACTAAATGACACAACTCAAGTTATAGTAGTATTGTTTAGAAATGTCAGATGCGAACAATAGGCCCACAGGCCTTATCGGTCACCTGAGCATTAGTTAATTATAGTACCACCAGCTCTGACGGCTATGAAATTAATACTAATTTTCCTGTTCTACATATCTAAGCTTTATTTTAATATTCAGCATGAGTATAAAACAAAATGTATTCTAAAAACACAAATGTTCCAGAAAGTGCTCATACTGATGAAAGACTATAGATACATTATACATGTATGTTATATTAACACTATATGACTACTTTGGACCCACCCTAGAGTCAGAACCAGGGGTTGTGAAATTCACAATTCTGGTACATTCCTCTCTGCTTTTCCTAAATATGCATTTAATTTTTATACAGTATCAGCAAAATTAAAGAAGAAATTTTTCATATGATAAAAACAATAATCACTGTAACAATTTTGGTTCCTCCCTTGAACCAAAACTCCTACCCCTGGGATCATGAAATTTATCAATTTGGTAAAAAGCTACCTGTTCCTTCTCATTATCCATTTACATGTACTTTCAATTTAGAATCAATAGCATTAAATAAAATGTTATTTGAATGTTAATTTTACACATACATGTAAATACTATATCAAGATTGCCCGCACCATGGAGTTGGAACGTCTACTTCCAAAAATCATGAAATTTACCATTTTGGTAAAGGTCTTCCTACTCTACATGACCATGAATTTAGTTTTTCTTACAGATGTGAGGTTGCAGAAAAGATCTTTGAAAATTGGTCAATTTTTGCCCTGCCCCTAAGGCCCTGGGGGTGCAGGAGTCCTGAAACTTACAATTATGTCCCTTCTTGTCCCAAAGATGCTTCATATCAAATTTGAAAAGAATTGGAATGTTAGTCATCAAGAAGTTAATGATCCAATGAACAAACTTGAATCTGCACTATGGAAAGCTGGTACTGCCATGTAAATTAAAGAATTTCTGACCCAATGGTTCTTGAGAAGATTTTTACATGACCCTACACCCTATTTTTGCATTTCTGTGATTATGACCCTTCATTTGAACAACTTGAATCACCTTCACACAAGGATGATTTGTACCACGTTTGATTGAAATGGACCCACTAATTCTGGAAAATAAAATTTGTCAGTGTATTTTTGCTATCATCTTCCCTTGGCAGGGTTCGAAACTTACTTTTTATGTCACCAGTCCAGCTGGACCGATAGGATTTATTTTCAACCAGTTCGCAGAAAAGTTTACCAGTCCACCAAGGTTTTCCAGAAATAATTAAACATATTTTTTTAATGTTATTCAAATAAAATAATGGAATTTAACTTGATATGCCTCGCACAATATTGCAACACTAATAAGGTTCGTCAGATGTCTACAAAGGAATGCCAAAGGTGTGTTTAAGGTAATTCCAACCTTCTAGAATTATAGGTTAAATCTTTTATTTGATTGTTGATTCTTCAAATAATATATCTTAGTAAGAAATAAAACTGATAAAATAAGTATGTTGTGGTATTAATAAATTTTTCATCAATTAGCACAATATACCTGTTATTAACGTAACAAAATTTCAATTTTTTAAAACAGCATTATCAAAATTTCACAAAATCTGGTTGTGTCGATATAACAGTATTCATAACAATTTCATGAAACTGGGTTTTTTTTAATGAAAATGTTGGTGGAAAATAAAGGCAATCTATTGCATAATGGACTTGACTATGACAGACAACAGAAAGTTTTGATCAGAAAAGTTCACTTGAGTCTTTGGCTCAGGGGAGCTAAAATTCGAATAAGAATTTCCTGTGAATATGCACATCTACACAATATAAAAACAAACAGATAAACATAAATGAATACGGGTACATAGTCTCTGTCCAGCTTCATAACTGGGGGTTATTGATTCACAAGATGACCACATTAGCAGAATTCCATTGGGATACATTACATGGGAGACAGAAGTGAGTTAAGTGCATTCCCCTGTTTTCCGCTAGGTGGCGATACTTGTCCCAGTCAAAGAACACTTTGTTTACATTGGATGCGAGAGATAATGGTGCAAAGTTTAACAATAGTTTTCTCTGCTTATATTTGCAATCGGTGTAGTGGGCTTTGCAAAAAAGAAATTATAATGAAGAACTACAAATTAATATGTTTTAATGAGTTTAAAGTTCTGTTTAAAAATGAGTTAAGAAAAAGAAATGCGAAAATATCAGGTAGGGAGAAACTTGTCAAAACATTATCTTTGAGTGAATTAAAAAAATTCAACAGACTAGACGCATACAATGGAAATATCAACTTTGGAAAAGCAGCTAAGCTTGACCCAGATTACTATGTGACACTGCCTAATAACAATACATAATTGGACGTCGATATTCAGATATCACATCATTCTGTGGTTTGACTATTGGTACAATGCATGAATATTTCAAAAAGTTTGATGAGAAGTTAGTGCCACTTACAGGCATAGCTTCCATTCTGGCAAACACTCCATGATTTTGTTTTGAAATAACGTACATTGAATAAATAATTTTCTACCAGGAAGCAATCAGCAAAAATTTGTTTCAATCAATGACGTACACTCACAGCAGTTATAATATAAGTCAATTAATGTTTGAATAAAGTTCGGGATTAGATTAACTTGAAAGAGATCAAGCTCTAATAAAGAAACAAAATAGTCATATTTTTTTAAAGAAAAGGAAAATAGACGAAAAGTCTTGAAACAGTGACAGGATTTTAATTAATTTATAAAATAGAATAGGAATGATTATAATTATTAATTAGGTCTACACTGCTACGCCACTTCGTTCTTAGCCTTGCGAAGGTCATTTTCTACAATGAGATGGAGCAGGTCTACTATGAACGATGAGTCTTGCTTTGCTGTCTATTCACAGGAATCAGACAGTTTGAACTTTCAATTTCAAATATTCTCGATAGATTTGCTAATTCCATGGATCACCAATGGACAGTCTACAGAACATAAAAATAAAGTTAAATCAACTTACTTCATGTCTGTTTATCTTGAAGAATTTTAATAACACTTTTAATTCTAGTTATTGCGCTTCATAACTGGTGGAATGAAATCTTTATTTATGACACCGTTGGAATTGACAAAATTGTGTGCAGAAAATGTACGATTTTCGCATTCAATATTCCCAACATCTGTTTTCCGCCTCACCCCCTCCCATGGTGCCATCCCAGACCTGCTGGGGACCTATGGTGGGCCCTAGACCCCTTGCAGATATGACAATGGCAAGCTACACCCCTGCATGACACACAAATGGTTTCCCCTTTAAAGAATCCTTTAAAAACAGAAGGATTGTGAGTACTCCTGCTATCTAAATATTGGGACATGTTGGTGGATTTAATGATTGTTTTAAAATCCAGGATTTGATTTGTGTCAAATCCATTACTTGGCATTGTTTTGTGATCTTATTTGACTCAAAGTCCAACTAAAATCAGTATAACGTTATGATTTCAAGAGTGATTACAATGATGTGGAAATTATCGCAGGGATACGTAGCACCGCTACACTAGGAACGAAAACTCACTTCTATCACCCATTACAGTTAAAATGCAGTAATTTTTACAGATATCCACGTGTTTGCTATAAATACAGTGAAGGTTAAATTAACTGCAGTAAACATTCACACAGTACGAGTATTCAGTAATACTATCCATTGTGTTTACCAGAGAGAATAACTGTAAAGTCCCAACCGGGGGACACCTTGTGGACCACTGCTGGGAGGTTCACTCTCATGAAAACTGGTTCATCATTGTAATGATTTAACCCTAGCTGACCTTTACAATTTGAGCCACAGGCAAACACACTCCCATCATCTGAAAGTTTGAAAATAAACACCATTTAGAATGTTCTGAAACACAAATCAACAAAATGGCCATTTAATCCTAACTTTAACAACACAATTCTCAACCAGGGATCATTCTGGGTTTTTTTTTTAAGAATGTGATCTTATATGCAGAAAACACGAGGCCCATGGCCTTATGGTTATCTTTGTAACATTGAAAAACTCTTAACCTCAAAACAAACAAAGTGTTAATTTTTTAAAAGATGAAAATGAAATGTCCTTAAAATCTTTCTAGATTCAGGTTCTTCAATGTCAAAAAGTAAAAAATCTACTGCTTTGTTTACTTAATGGGGAGGTTCACTGATGATGAAATGCTAAATAAATTACATGAAAAGCAGAGCAGAGACACAAAAAAAATAATTATTGATAAGGATATTGGGTATCTTTTCATTTAAACTAGTGGATACAGTGATAAATGTACACAATCACACTGTCCTGTTAAAAGTTCAAAGTCAATAAACCATGTGCATCTACGAAAAAAACCCAAAAAACCTAAAATAAATGATGGTGTATAATGGCTTCGAACAACAGATCCGTCCTCAGGTCAAACAAAATAGATGTTGTCCTCGAACTCAGTCAATAAATGTGTACTATTTCAAATCCACCTGTATCTATGTGGTGCTATAGTGCCAATTTATTTCAACAGTTTCTACAATCAACAAATTTGTCATCTACAGAATGATCGATAACCTACAATCGAAGATCGATGAAAATATTCAACTAATATGCCATCATGCAATGTGCATGAATATCCTAGTATTGCATAGGACTTTGGTGTGGGTCTTTCATATCCTCATTTTCTGCGAAATAATGTACATCCTAGAAAACGTTCTCCAATTTGGCAAACAATATAATCCTATACAAGTACTCAAAGGCTAAAATTTAAACTAAAGACAGCGTATTTCAAATAATGAATACTATATAAAAAGATATGTTTGTTTTACAAAATAATAGGAAAAGTTATATTCACATGAAGTTTTTCTTTTACATTTGTAAACGAGCATCACATGCTGGGCATTATAAGGACGAGTTCATTGCTGGTTGAAGGTTGAGGTTTACTACATAACACATCCGAGTTCTCTGCATATAGTAAATAGATATATAAATTCATTTGAATCTAAAACTTGTAGACTTCCTCTAAATATGCAATTAGGTTGCATTCAATGTCAGCAAAAGAAACCAAATTTCAAATTTCAACCATTGACCTTGACCTTCTGAGGATTGAAATCTATAATCTTTGTTGATAGCTTTATCCTCTGTCTAACTGCATATTCAGTTTTCTTTCAACATTAGAAGTATTAAAGAAGATTTTATACATTAATTATACACATTTACCATGTTTACAGTATTACCATTTGGACCCTGCACTAAGACCTAAACTTCTGCACTAGGAGTCATGAAATCTAAAACTTTCAAATTTGAAGTCTTTCTAACAATGCATTGAGTTTACATTCAATATTTAGGCCTTTAACAGATCGAGTAAAGAAGATGTTTAAACACTAAATCATTAATATTATGCCTTACTAATTAATACTATTTGGCTCCATCCTTGACTCTAAATCCCTTCGCCAGAAGCCAAGAAATTTACAAATTTGACAGAAGGCTCCCTCATGAAAGGTGAAGATAATGAACAGTGATCAATCTCATAACTCCTATAAGCAATACAAAATAGATCATTGGGCAAACAAGAACCTCTGGACACACCAGAGGTGGGATCAGGTGACTAGGGGGAGTAAGCATCCCCGTTGACTGGTCACACCCGCCATGAGCCCTATATCTTGAACAGGTAAACGGAGTTATCCGTAGTCTTTCTAAATATGCAGTCAGTTTCTAATTGGTGTCAACTTAAGAAAAGAAGAGTTTTAAACATTACAGACATTAATTTTGGTCCTGTCCTTGATACTGAATGAAATTTACAATCTTCTGCTCCAGAGATAATGAAATTTATAATCTTAATAGAAGTCTTCATGCTCTGGATATAAACTATGCAATCCATTCAGTTTTTCTTTCAGAGAAGATTTTTAAACATTACAGATATTAACACTATTCGTCTCAAAATTTTAATATTAAAAAATTCCTAACCTGTCCTACCTCGTTTTATGATGGAGTGACCTAACCTACCCTGTATGATGATGGAGTGACCTCCCCCTCCTGTGAGTGATCGGATCCTTTTGGCCATTGGTTGATTTTGAGGAGGAGCACCTGCTGAGTCAGGGAGGGTAACTCTCTGAGGTAGAAGCTGGTCATCTTGATTTCCAAGTCCTAACTGTCCATAACTATTGGCTCCCTGTATAATATTACAATCACAGGCATATTGTAAATGACCCTAAATTAAAATGGACTGATTTCTCAGACAGATGATCATCGTTTGATACCCAAGGTTGATTTAATCTTTTACTAACCATGACAAGTAAAAGACAAAATCAGCCATAGGTATCCAATGACGAAGTTGAATACGAATTATTGAAACGTTTTCAATATAAATGCTTGGTTTAATGTTAGATTCATTGCCTTGATCTTCGTTTTGATACGTTTGTTAAAATCAGGTTTGGTAAAATACATCGGGGCTTGACCTGTACTTTTTATTATTACATACATGAGGGACAAAATGGCGTCCGATAATGGTCGGACTGTTGTTAGCCTTATCTCTGACAAAAAGTAATAATGAACTTAATCAACTACAGAGCCAACAGACATCTCACCGTTTGGAAACAGTTCGCTTTTATAATTGTGACCGCATGTGAATCTTTGTAATTAAATGTTTCTTCCAAGTTATTATTGGTTTCTTCTGTAAAATGTATCGTATTGAAAGTATTGAATCGTGGCATAAGTATTGCAATACATGTCATATCGTGAAGGGGGCGTATTATTTCAGCCCTAGTTACGTCCCTTGTCCACCATCTCCTGGTTAAAAATCGCATTTCCCTACGTTGGCCTTTTTAAATTTCTTATCTGTAGCTTTGCCATTTGTTATTTTTTCCATCAATTGCTGTCAACTTTGGCTGATCCCGCAAAGGGACGTAAACCGCGGCAAAGTGTCGATCCAATACCTGTATTGACCTCAAAAGGAAAGTAGCTTTTCTGAATGTGCAATTCTAGGAATATATTGACAGGCAAAAATGTCTGCCAGGTGATATTTTTAGATCCTGGGTTGATGTCTTCAAGGTGTGAAGACATTAAAAGAGGAAGAAATGTGGTGGTCAGATGGGTTTGATCGCCAGAGGCCAGATAGTTCAGTTGGTAGAGCACCTGTCAGACTAAAGATTTAGAGGACCCGATCGCTAGTTAGAATCCCAGTCTGGTCCATAATGCATTTTCTCAATTCCCCTCTATTTCAATAACTGATATATGGATATATATTGGTAATAATCACTTTAAATAATTGACCCAAGATAATTCATTCTGCAAAACAAAAACAAAAACACTTGTCATTAGCCTAATACACCATGTCCGTTTACGACATCATGTAGGCCTACATGTAGGTATTGTTAAATGAATAACACCCTTTTCTACCAAATCTCATTTGCGGTGTTTCATAAGGAAACAATTTAAATCAATGCAGCAACAAATTATACACAAATATAATTATAGACTTGTTGCAATGTGAAGTAAAAAAATAAAAATAAATAAACAACAGACTTCGAGAAAATTCGGGATAGTACATTATTACATTGTGTAATTAACAGTAGATAAAGAAACAACGTTTTAGCCTAATCTAAATATAGCTATGTAGATCTATTACCGGGGGTCATCATTAAACTTTGCGTTATGGGATACCCACCCATGAATACAGATGGATTGCCATTTCGTGTTTTGATTCATGCTCGTGGAGTGTGGGAATCCAAATAAAGTCACATGATCAAATCTAACCTGATTGGCTGAGTCCACTGCTTTTACACATAGACTACTATAATTACAGATTCATTTATTCTTTCTCCCACCAAACTTTACCTGATATAGTCCAATTATTGGTTTGATTTTTCATTAAAATATGCTTGGTTTCACCTTTAATAAGAAAATATTTGCATCATGATCATAATCATATTGCAATTTGCAATCGGTTTGCTATTAACAAACCTTGACGAGGGCGGTATTCTTACATAATCTGCACCAATCGCATTTTCCCCGCATGATTGGATGAGGACTTGATTCGTTAACAGATACTGAGTAATTTCCATAGCCAATCGGGGTCGGTTTCCTGTTAGTCAAGATAGTGTAGCTTGTCGTCAGGATTTTGTTGTTTTCATACAACTCTCTCTCTCTCTCTCTCTCTCTCTCTCTCTCTCAAAAAAAAAAAAAAAAACAAGTAAGGGGGGTTGGGGTTGAACATGACTTTGGATTTTTAATCAAATTAGATTTTAAACAAGCACTAGTATGATAATTTCTCAATAATTTAGCTAAACACTGAATTTTAGATTTAGATGTAACAAGTTCTTGCCGTAGTTAATTATTATGTTTTAATAGGGCTTATACATGTAGGCATTTAGCAGCCTTTATCTGTTTCTACTTACCCGTATCAGGAATTGAAAGAAAAGCACCGTTTCTCCTTCAATGACTTTGCATGTATGTATATATATATATATAAATATATATATATATATATATATATATATATATATATATATATATATATATCCAAGGTTTATTTAACAACAGTGTACATTAATAAAATGATATATGTATATATATATATATATATATATATATACCACGTCATCCTCGTGACGTTATGTGGGCAACGTTAAACATAATACAGTCATGATTGTGACGTCAGAACATAATACAATGTTAACGTTAGACATATTTAAAATAGTTCAGTCTATAAGTTTTAAGCGCCTCTAAATTCCTGTACATTAAAGGAGACATTCTATGTAAAATGTACATGTTAAATAACATGAAGTAATAATATTAACAGTTTAGTTTCGGCTTAAACAGTTTTATGAAATAGTTTTCCTTGGCTCTGCGTAATTGTTCATTTTCCTCTTTTACTTTGTAAAATGGAAAAATATAAAAACTGCCTTCCCCTCTGCGTAATTGTTAATTTTTCATATGTCTGTAGTTTTCAAAGAGCCTAACATTAACATTGTATAATGTTCTGACGTCACAATCATGACTGTATTATGTTTAACGTTGCCCACATAACGTCACGAGGATAACGTCATAATGGAACTTGTTTACATTGTTTAAAAATCTACTGACGAGCCCGCAGGGCGAAAGCGCTATAGATAAAAGTTTGAGTATTGGATTTTATTTTTTGAATTTTATTCTACCCCGATACCAAGAAAAAAGAATTTATTGAATATATATATATATATATATATATATATATATATATATATATATATATATATACATATTTCCAAGGGGTTAATCTTCAATATCTTTACCATTTGAAATGATATCCATATCCTCATGAAAATGAACAATGTGCGTATGAATCTTGATAAATATAGTACGACCATTTTAATGGCTGGGAATATTCTTACAGAAATCAAAATAAAATGTAGATTATGTATAAGAAATATCTTTCATTTTTAAAAAGCCATGAGGACATCAATATCAACGCTTTACGCTGTGAGCATACTTCATAAAGCGCGTATCATGAAAAGTATATTTTCAAAAATGATTTAAATTCTTGTGCATCTCTTTATAGAGATCCATATACTATCCACTCTTAGCAAACTAGCCTGACTCTATTTTCAAATTAGAAACTGCGTGGACATGGGTTACATAGGCACTCGACGTTTTAAATATCTATAATAAAAACAAAAATGTTTACCTATAAACAAAATATTTTTGTTTATAGGAGGACAATTTTTTTTTATTATAGATATCTAAAACGTGATGGGTTATTCCGCAAAGTGCAGTGGGTGTTATTTGAACACAATTACGATTTTTGCTTAAAAAAGAAAACAGCCACGGCGTATTCCATGGCTTTTCCAGCTTGTTGACTGACAATCACAGTTATTCTAGGTATACAATGACACGTTATTTTAAAATATCCAATCTAATGTAAATGTAAGCGTTAAAAGTTTATTTTTTGACGTCTAATGTGCTATCGGTATGCAAACAATTTTTTGGCAACGCGCTAGATCGCGTACCTGTTATCACTTCTTTTTTTCTCTCTTTTTTCTTTTGCATACCGTTGCGTATCATCAGAACAGTCGACGCTAAAACTTTAGTGCTTGAATATATGGCTTATATAAGTCCGTATTACAAATATAGGGATTTCGATTCTTAAAATGTATTAGTCGTGACGTGTAAAAATGACACGAGAGGACCATGAGCTGCCCAGGAATGGAAGAATTCCATTTTTTTTTTTTAAATTATTGCAATACATGTACCATGTACTTTTGGGAAATGTGTAGACTTAAAACAATGTTATGCAACACTGTTCGGGCGGAAGGTGTCTGGACACAACAGTCGTGGTATGAAACACTCTTCGGGGGGGTGGGGGGGGGTCTAGACACAAAAACCGTGGTGTATGAAACACTGTTCGGAGGGGGTGGGTGGGGTCTGGACACAAAAACCGCGGTTTGCCAGTGTTTGGGGGAATGTATGGTATGTTCACGTGACGATGTTTTTTTTGGGGGGGGGGGGTGTTGTTGTAATTAATCAGAATATATATTTTTAAATAGATTTCAATAGTGATCTTTCAAAACAATTATGTTCGATTTGTGTATTGATATTGAAGGAAGCATTAACATACGCAAATCTTTACAGAATTCCCAAAGGATCGCTTGTTAAATGTATGAAAATTAGGCCCTCCTCATGTAGTATTTTGGTTCACTAGCATTATATTTCCTAACACTTCTAATGCATGTAGAGTTTCCCGTCAACATTTAATTTACGATATAAAATTACACGAGGATTCATAAAACACTCAACGATTCAATGTGTTTTGGGTTTTTTTTTTTTTGTTTTTTTGTTTTTTTTTTTTTTTTTTTGGTTTTTGGTTTTTTAAAGACACTTTTTGTATGTAATTTGTAAAACTCGCTATATTCAATTTTGATCGCATTACGATGTGTCAATAAAATTTTCGTTGAAGTATGCCTTTTGTGTGTTATTGTATACAGTTATATAGGGAGTAATGTATAAGGGTATACCAACGTATAGGAAACTCTGAGAATAGGTACACCCGTAAAAGCGAATGAAATGTTTTGTACATGTATGCATAGATCTACGAAATGGTCGCACGTACTCGGGAATATTATGTCTGATAAATGCTGTGACAGTTGTTACAGCTGTCGCTGGGACACTTTTTTATGTGTTTACCCTGTGTTTCTTTGTATTTGAATTAAGGATTTTGATGTTTGTTTATATCATTTCATGATTTTAATTTGTAAGGTATCATGTTTACACATCTGTGGAGAGAGAGAGAGAGAGAGAGAGAGAGAGAGAGAGAGAGAGAGAGAGAGAGTTCACATTACAATGAAATCAAACTATACTTACGCAAGTGCATATACGTATAACTCCACTTAATTCAAGGGTCGATTGACAAGATTGACTATCACCTGTTTTTCAATTATATGTTTATACTTAGTACAACTGTACAAAATATATATAACATTGGGTCAGGGATACAGAGGCGAAGATAACGAAGAACATGGATCAATCTCATAACTCCCACAGGGAATACAAAATAAAGAGTTGGGCAAACACGGACCCCTGGACACACCATCCCCTGTCGACCGGTCACACTCGTCGTGAGCCCTATATCCTGATCAGGTAAACGGAATTATTCGAAGTCAAAAACAGTGTGCCAAGAATGGCCTCACAATCGGTATGAAACACTTCAGACAGCATTTGACCCAATGATAGGTTGTATTAGCAAACTAGATCGTTATAACGACCATAGAATTTGTGAAATCATGACTTTAAATGAGACTGTTGAAACCCCATCACCATCAATTTGTTTCTCAGTAGCCTGTGTAATTGAATTGGATACAAATCATATCAAACTACAAACCATGGGATATTCTTTTTATCACATGTTAACGCCCTCACCCCCCCCACCCCCACCCCCCGGTTTGTTTACTATTTACGTGTAAAGAAAAAGTGCCAAATAATGTTTGAAAAGATTTCTTTTAAAGAGTAAAAACAATAACAATATCAACATTTTACTCTTTAAAATTTTGTACTTTTTAAGTACTTTTTTGTACCAATGAGCTGAGTCGGAGTCGTAGATCACAAGCGGTATTTATTTATTTTTTTGGTTTTTTTTTGGTTTTTTGAATAACGAATTTGAAATCATTTTGGATGTTTACCATTATTTCCCCATCCAAAATATGTTACCATTCGCGACTCTTCCTGTCACATTGATTGTTGTGTTTGTGGCTCCACTGTTATTTAATGTGTGTTTCGAAAGGCAACATCATTTTGAATGAATTGAACCTGAATGGCGGATCCTCTCTCTCTCTCTCTCTCTCTCTCTCTCTCTCTCTCTCTCATCTGTCTAACTAATCTATTGGCGTTTACAATGTCGAGCAGAGGAAGTAATAACACACGACTTTCATGGGTATATAATTAATCTACGTTTTTGTTTTTTTTTAATTTGAATGAAAGTGAATGAGATCAAACACACGACTTTCATGGGTATATAATTAATCTACGGTTTTGTTTTTTTTTTGTTTTTTTAAAATTTGAATTAAAGTGAATGAGGAAAGTTGCATACATAAATAACTAAGTAAACAGAACTAATAACAGTAAAATGTAAAACTCATCGTGCTAATGAGAAGGTCTTATTCGTTGTAAAACACGATAAAATAGCACTATTTCATATTTACTCTTTATACTACAGTAAAATATACAGTTCTAATCACACTAAATACTTAAACCATTACATTGCTACTTGATTCATCAACGGATACGGTTTATATAAATTCAGCTTTAGATTAAAGACACTTTAAACAATAGTAACGGATTACGACCGTAGACCTGTAATACGATACAACATAATGGAATGGTGAAGATAACGAACAGTTACCGATCTCATAACTCGAATAAAGAATATAGAACTCAGAGTGGGACGGACACGGACCCCTGGACATATCAGAGGTGGGGTCAGGTGCCTAGGAGTAAGCATCCTCTGTCGACCGGTCACATCCGCCGTGATCCCTATATCTTGATCGAGTAAACGGAGTAATCCGTAGTAGTAACAAGAATAGATATGGGTTACCCCATATCCAAGATATTCGACTTTTAATTTACTTGAATTTTCACTATGCTCAGCTGATCTCTAAGAAAAGACTGCACTTGTTATGAAACTGGTGTATAGTCCTTCATGTCCGTAGCAAATACCGTCACCAGTCTTTTGTCACTAGCAAACAGTGCACACACCGGTGCTTGCAAGACATATGAAAAATGGATAGATGGCATAAATACGATACAAAGATATTTATGCTTTTTTGTCGAATGATAAAGAAGGAAATCAAGGAAGTTGGGGATTAGCAAATTTATTAAAATACAGCAGAAAAGTATAGCTTTAAAAATACTACATGAGAATGCGTATACCTATTAATACAACTTATTGGGGCACATACTTTGTGCAGGCTTAATTTTTGCTAAAAATGATAATTTTTATCACAAAATTTCCCTATCAAACCAGTCTTATTTCATCATTCTTCCCAAATTTTTCCTTTTATATCTGTATGGAAATTCAAAGCAAAGACATGAAAAAATTGAAATCTCTCGAACTTAGAATGGCAAAAACAAGACAGGGCCGTAAATTACATGGAGGCGGAGGAGGCAGCTGCCTCCTCCAACTTTTGAGCCAAAAAAAATTAAAATTTAAAGTTCATTAGAATTTATGTTGTTTCCAATAACTAAGAACATGATACCTCCCTTAAAAAGCATTCCAAATCTTTCTTTTAGAATGAGTTAGTCAAGTAACATCTTAGAAGGCCCTAGAATCAAGGATTTTGCACGAAACGTGTTCAGTGTGCACAAATATGTGCTCAGCGTCTGGGGGCCTGGGCGGCCCCCAGACCCCCGCCTAATTTCCTGCCTCCTCCAAATTGAAGGTTAATTTACGGCCCTGCAAGAAGGATTGATGTAATCTACACTTTCTCCAAATTTTGTGTATGGTATAACCTTAATAGCAAAGAACCCCTAAAAAAAAAATAGACATGTATATGTCACACTGAATATATTGCAAATATCTTCAGACTGGTGACCTTCACCTTTTAATTGTGGTCCGAATCCAGGTGTTGAGTGTTGTATACGCATTCCGTCATTAAACAGCGGGAAACCCCAACATAAATAAATGATTAACATTCTCTCTCAGAAGAAATTGTATGATAATTAACGAACAATATTCATCAAAGTAATATAATTGTTGCAATAGTATAATCAATCGTGAAAAAATGTTCAATCGAAGAATGACCTATATTTCGTGAAAAGACTGAGGAGGCAGCTAGCGTAGGAATATGAACACTTCTTATATACATTTCTGGGGGGAAAAGTGATTTTTCTTCAAAACATTTGACTTAAATTTTGTTTTCTCCCACGTATTACATACACATCGATATTCTATACATTTGTTGTAATCCTGTATCTGCTGATCATGAATGGAACTATATTTTTTCAGAGCAATTGTGTGAAGAGTACCTGAATCCAGTAGATAGATGCACTGATTGAATATATTAAAAATCGTGTAAGTGTAAAAAACGGTCTAACAATACGGCATGATACACGTCAAACAACATTTCACCCAATGACAGATTTGAATTGGTAAATTAGATCGTTATAACGAACTTAGAATTTGCGAAATTGCTGATTCTAAACGAGATTGATGAAATCCCTGTAACATCAACTTTACAATTTGTCAGTAGCCTACCTCAATTTAAAAACTGATCATACGCAGAGCAAGTCTGTGCATATCGAATTTGTTGAGATACATAACCAACCTATGCAGGTGATAGTGGAATATTGCTACATGAATTTGGGAAGTTGACGAGGGAGAAGCTGGAGTCATAAAGTTGAGTTGTAAGTTTGCCGTTAACATCTATGTTCAATAAAATATCTAAGTATGAAGCAGATATGGAAGACTCTGTGGTGTCTTTTTAACGAGTTCACTGAGATATATCGAATCGAAATATGAATGAAAATAATTGTTATTAGTAGATAAAACGTCGATATATCTAAATGTCAAGTTGAAGGCCACAGCAAGAGTTTTTTCTTCTCATATAGAAGCTTTTGACGAAATTCTACCTCGTAAGAATTTTAAAAAACGGGTAAGTTATTAAAGGAACACAATTCGTGCCCATGGGAATTCCAAAAGACTGTTGGAAGACACGATAACCAAAGACTGCAAAGATATTGTTAATTAGAAACTTCAACATCTTTTTGATATCAACCTCAGAGTAATCAGAGTGGTATTTAACAAAGTAATTTTTTGAATTACAGATAACTAGATATGAATATTTCCTTTTTCCTTTTTCATTGAAGAAGCACTGTCTATGATGTCAAAAAATCTAGTCTTTAATTTATTGTGATGTATGGTCGTGTAAAGTGTTTAGAAGTCATACGATTTGAGAACACTTTCGTAATTTCAAGTTTACCAGAAATTTTTGAATCCACATTTGATTTACACCACTTCTGGCATTTGTTGTGGCACCGTACATTTGTTGTGGCACCGTACATTTGTTGTGGTACCGTACATTTGGAGCTCCTTCTTCACAGCAGTTAATTATTTCGTAAGGAGCAAAGATAAGGGCTTGGTAGAACATTTACTGGATCCAGCAATGTATCTATGTTTGTAAGGGTTTTTTTAAATAAAGTTTAGAAATCCAGTATAGGTACATTTATTCATCGAATACTATAATTTGTATATAGCCCTTATCAATTAAAATCTGTAATGCTCTTCATATTAATGAAAACCAACCCTATGACTTTATTTTACACAATGACTATAAAAAGACTATTTGCTATTAAAAAGGCAGAAATATAACACACTGATTACCCTAAGAATGTCACTTGTAATTAAATATTCAAAACAGCTTTTAAGAACTGAATAGGGTTTTTTTTAAAGTCTAATAATTTTGCTCACCTTACAAAGCATTCCGCAGTGCTGGTGCTGAAAGGTTAAATTTTCTATCCCCGTACGACTTTTTGTGAGTTCATGGAACATTCATTTGAATATATTTTATCGCAAATTAGACAAAAGGTGTGGAACTTTCAGATACATGATAAACAATAAGCGAAATTTGAAACTATCATCCACACATAAAAAGGGTGAGGTCGACATAAGATGTCTATATTTATTCAATATTCATTTATGTAGCGAGTCGTTTAATTGTGTGTTTTATCATTTCAAAAATATATCTTTATTTCAGATAGAATTAAATATTTTGAATTAGCATCGGGCAATTGGTGTATGGAAATTAAGCAACATCACACTACAATGAACGGGAAAACAAAGTAACTTGGCATGATATGATTAGCTTTTAAAATATCTCGCACATTTTAGAGATACTATAAAAGAAGACACTTTGAATTACAAATTAGCATTGAAGGACAAGTTTGCATGTAAGTTTACTGTACATAGCCAAGGCCTATTGTACGTCTTAAATGACATTATTAGATATTTTGCCTGTCCTGGTGGTGTATAAATTTACTGACAAAAAGCATAATTTTGCATAATTGCGTTAATCTACTGGTTAGTTTCTGTTTATATCTTTTCCTGTTTCACAACCTTATGTGAATAATTTTGTTTCCGTTTCAATCTGAGACACTATGTAGTCCTTGTTTGTTTTACAATGTTAGTTGAAAAAGTTTGTTCCTGTTTCAGTTCTCGTCACCGATAGTATTTAAACGCGATCTTTCGAGGGGATTAACCTCTGATATACCGCTGTTTTTTTCTTACTTACAACCCGTTTCTTGCCTTATTCTCTAATGCAGTTTCCAGTTAATCAATGTGGTATACTTTTAATCGCACACATATGCCAATGGTCTTCGCTACAACTCCTACCCCTCCTCATTATCACGCATATAAGCTTCTTTTTAACGTAAGCAAACAGTATCTAATCAAGCTTAGATATACAGTATCTTGTATTATTTCTTCAAAAATTGCACATTACAACAAGTATCATTAATCCCCATTCATCTCTCAATCAGACAGTCGATTTGTATTAGCTTTAGTTTATTTTTACTACCCCCCACCCCCCCCCCCACCCCCCCCCCCCCCACCCCCGTTCACTTCTTTATTATTCACTTTTGATAACATCATGTTCATTTCCATACAAATCAATTAAATAAAAGTTCTAATAGGCCATGCTATTATTTGTAATACTCTCTCTCTCTCTCTCTCTCTCTCTCTCTCTCTCTCTCTCTCTCTCTCTCTCTCTCTCCATGTATGTATGATATCATCAAGCCAATTGAGTATAGACTGACTAATTTCTGTACTTCATGCTCTTGAAGAAGGAAGAAGTATAGAAACTAGTCAAGTATATACAGTATATATATATATATATATATATATATATATATATATATATATATAGTGTATGTAGTTTTGTTGTCTTCAAATCAGAGAAATGTCATTTCAAATCAGAGAAATGTCATTTCAATAGTAAGTGATAGAATTGATAATATTTTATAGAAATATTACTTATTGCTTTTAGCTAATTTCAAACTTTTTGCGGAGGACACATCCGTGATATCATGTTGTTGAAGATGCCACCAACGGATCTGTAATCATTAATTAGTGATCTTACCAACATTAATGAGTGGTCTAAACAGTGGGATTTTAACCCGTTATAAACGGACCGTTTCACAGTATTTCACCAAACTAGAAAGTGTCCACCCTGCACTTGTTCAAGGCTTACGTTCATGACGTTTACGTAACAAAGCTTACGACCGCTTAAGATTTACCTTACCTCAACACCTTACTATAACGGTTCATTTCCCCTTTATTAGACCAGTGATATAAAATGGGAGAACCTATCTGACTGCAAAATCGAAGGTACTCTATGAGAAGCCACAAGCGTAGTCACAGGAAGGGGGTAAAAGAATGGCGCCTAGATATGTCTATTGTATAGGGAGTCAGACCGGGAGCCTCTGTCTGAGGGGGAAAAAAACAATAGTGATCCCACTCCAATATTTAAATAGTATCACCTATCTAAACTCAGCAGTTACATTTAAAAGAAATCTCATGAACATTTAGGGGTCATTTTCAGTAGTAATTTATCTTGGCAAGTCCATATAGACGAAATAGTGAAAAAAGCATATTCACGCCGGAGTACGTGTATATTGCGAAGGGTCAAGTTTATCTTAGATAGGAAAACTCTGCAAAAAATATATTTTTCATTTGTAAGACCCGTCCTAGAATATGCTGACATCATATGGGACAATATACCAGAGTATTTAGTTAATAAAATTGAATACAGTTAGAAGCAGCCAGAATAGTTACGGGAGGTAATAGACTAGCATCCATGCATCTTCTATATAAGGAAACGGGATGGGATCCATTGTAAAAGCGTAGAGAATATCATCGACTTATTCAACTCCACAAGATATACCATAACATGACTCCCAATTATCTAAACAATATAATTCAGTCTCTGAGAAATCATAGTCACATCTACAACACAAGAGCAACTAATTCACTGCAAGAAATCAACTCTAGAACCAAAGTATACTTTAATTCATTTTTTTCCCCACTACAATAAGGAAATGGAATGCACTTCCTCGAAATGTCCAATTATATCCCTCTCTATATAGCTTTAAGAAATATCTTAGTACAAGTGTCATTAATATTCCAAATTAGTTTTACTTAGGAACTAGAATCGGACAAACTCTTCATGCAAAATTGAGATTAGAATGCAGTGCTCTTTATCTTCATGTGTTTCAAAGAAAATTATGCAATTCATCCCTTTGCATTTGTGGAGAAGTAGAAAGTATTGATAATTTTCTTTTACGCTGTATTTCTTGTTGAAAGTAAAAGGTTCTGAGCCTACCTCTGAAAGCTGTTCTACATGTAATACTGTCATATTGTATATAGAATATACTCATGTGCACCAAGGTTGTAATAAGTGGAAAACCTGTGTTTATTACTTATTGTTTATATGACATAACTCTACAATTTGTTATTTCAACTTTGTCTATAGTTTATATTCATTTGATCTGTATCGACACTTATACATATAAACGTGTGTTGTTTTTCTTCCAATACTCAATTCCAGCTTTTCTCTCTTATTCCTATTTGTTTTTGCATGTATTGTAATAATTAGTATACGACTTATTTTACTTAGAATTTTCATTCACCTCTTACTTGTAAGATATTTAGAGCGAGATTAATATAAGCCTTTTGGCTTGTTTCTCAATCTATTTCATGTATAAGACATTGTTTGTAAACATTATTATCGAATTATTTACGAATAAAAATTGTTCAAACTAAAAGAAATAAATTTCATTTATGAAAATACATGAAAAATATGAACTGCTATGCTCCACGTCAGCATGCGCTTCATGAAAAGAATGTCGGGGTGAAGCGTTGCAGTTCATACCCTCGTGTATTTTCAAAAATGAAGTATATTTAATCACATTCTACTTTCATTTCTGTCGGAGTTCCCAGCCGTTAAAACAGGCGTAAAATAGCAGTTTTCCTCGTTAATGCGATGCAGCTGTGAACAGTATGCGTATGAATCTTGATAAAAAATATATATCATGTCAATTCCCTATATGTTCATTCTTTGATATATATTTTTTTTCTATTGAAATTCCCAACCGTTGAAATAGACATAATATAGTCTTCAAGTAGATCTGTTTTCATGTATACGCGCACTGTTTAAAACTACGGCGCGTGAATGTGAAAATGTCTATCATTTCAATGAAAAGGTGAAGATGTCGAATAGTTATCAAGCTCATAACTCCTATAAGGAATATACAAGATAAAGAGTTGGGCAAACACAGACCCTGGATAAACCAGAAGTGGGAGTAGGTGGAGTAAACATCCCCTCCACAATTTGAAAAGATATCAAAGGTAGAAACATTGGAACTGTAACTATGCTATTTAATGAAATGTACCAAAAGAGAGTGAAACTTTGTCTGCAGATGATTAAGAGGTATATATCATTATCGCATGGTAATTATGTTATCGACTATACAATCTATATGAACGTCAGAGCTGGGTCACATGTTCTACTAGGACTACGTGCTCTGTATAGCCCACCACTGAGCTATCCGTGTCATTATCCACGGTCCATAAAGAATTAGCCATAACTACTACACGTAATTGTAAGGTGCCCATTGTTGATTTTCCTACCATTTGCATAATCAACAAAAATGTCGAAATATACTGACGCACTGTACATAGTAAATGATCACCAGTAAATAAGAAACATTAACATGTAATTTGCAGTGTATACACGTTTGTAAATTTAGTGCTAGTTTTGTGTACATATTTTTACTTGTAAAAGTTTTCCGTCCTAAGAAGGGACAGGACGTCCCGAATTTGACAATCTATAATCGTTCTTGCGGTTGGTTATTTTAGTGTTATATATATAAAGCACAGAGGAATCCCCTGTTATATGGATACCCATTCTACATCTACCCGGGGTAGAACTCGCGATCTGCGGAACTAAATCTCCTAGCGACGTATGACGAGTGCGCTAGACCGCTCGACCATCTAGGTAAGTCAAAAATCTTGCATTTGATGACAAGGGCATTCTCGCCACGTCGTCACACGCTAAGCGGTCATTGAGAATGGAAATAGGATATACATATGTAGACAGCTGATGTTAATTTAAATCATACAAGATGCATACTGCGTTTGAGATATTACATAAATCACGCAGATTGTAATGAACTCTTAAAAACATACGCGACGTCTCTGATATTTTCCCCAAAATATGTTTGCATCTGGATATAAAGAGTTCTTGTATGGTTTGTGAAATAGGTTTAACTTTTATATTGTAGTACTTAATATTACAACACTGGGCACCTCAGTGATGCAAAAGTCACGGATGCATGCAACAACCGATTGTTCCAAAGATTTTTCTCTCCTTCTCTGCTGAAGTAAAGTCTATTTACACAACTTGCTGTAATATGTAAAAGCTTACTTACAACCAGGAAGTATCAAGATATGCTAACTCGAAAACCGACATGGAGATATACCCCAAGAGTTTTGTACAAACGAGTTAAAATGCAAGTGAATTATACATCGAACGGCACGAAAAATTATGAATCATTGAGAAACGTCGCATTGACCCAAATAAGTCCTTAAACAAAACTTAAGTGACCCAAATGAAGAAGTATTTCATATGATTAATGGATAGCCACTTCCTCCCCTACCCGGGGTTGAACTAACGATCTGCGGAACCTGTCTCTCTCTGTCTCTCTCTCTCTCTCTCTGCGATGTCTTATCCTAGGATTAAAATTATGTAAATACATTCTAAATAATTTGCGATATTACTGTGTCATACGTTCACATTTCTCACCTAAGTATTGTTCTGTTAAAGATACGTATCACATGCTCCAATTTTTATGCGATATTTTGATAAAGATATCACTGCTATGACATTCTATGAATAAATTGAATTTTTAAAAAACTTCTATCAAATATACATACAAAATCTACTGTTGTAGAGAATTTTCAAAATACAACCTGTCTTTTTACATACTTTATTTCCGTAAGGAGCCGAGTGCTTACCACACGACTGTCTCATTGGCGGATCTAGAAGAAGGTACCCCCCCCCCCTTTTGAATTTGGTAAAAATATCTTTTAAAAAAGAATTTGAAATGACAAACGAATTCAAAACGTTTAATGCTATAAAAAGGGTCTAACATTGGAAAGAGTAATGTGGCTCCGCCAATGCTGAGAAAAGTCCATCCTTAAATTAGTGAATTGGTTTAGCAAGTTTAAACTCCATGATGGTTTTAGCTATACAGAGTCGAGTATTTACAAGGTTCGGATCATAATGGTATCTCAGTATTGCACAGTGTTGCACTTTAACACCAACAAAGTTCAATGCCGGAGAATGATTTATATTTTCGTTTTACTAGCGACTTTGCATGAACCTTTTGTTTTAGGTCACCCGAGTCGTTTAAGTGAGGTATTCCAAGTATATGTTGGTATGCAGCGCCAAATTAACATACGTAGTACCAAACAGATATGTAAAATATTTCCTTAAGTTCATTTTTTAAAAAGTTTTTAAACATTTTGTTCTAAGGAACAAAACCTCTTACTGTGCATGGTATAAAAGAAATATATCATGTAATTTTTTTTCTCCACATACAATGTAGTCTTAGTATAGTGTTAGGGTATCAGATCCCAGTTAGAAGAGTGTGAAATTTTAATGATACTTTTTATAAAGCTGACCTATTTGTTACTAAATTTCAACAAAATATATTGTAACTGATATATTTGTGTACACCGCGATTTACGTATAACACGCATGGCTTGTCAATAGCTAATAATGAAGTTAAAATGGCTACTTTTAAGGATATGTAAAATTCAAATTTTGATAAAGATGAACAAAATGATACAGAAATTGATATATTTCAAAATAAAGAAAATTCAACCTAGAATTTCGGATATTTTGGACTTTTTAGAAAATTTAATGAAGAAAATATTGACACATTCGGCAAATGACGTCATTATATATGACCTTTAGCCATAAGATTTTACCTTTATTAAACGCTATAAAGACAAAAGACTACTTATACATGAGTCCAAATATTAGCTCCATACCATGTGCCAAATAGCTAAATACATGCCATGGATTCAATTATTGCGCGCAATAATTGAATTGATGTGCGCATAGTAAAGTAAAAGTAAAGTAAATTTTATTTAAAGTCGATACTATATACATTCAACAAATCAAACACAAGCTCTGTAGAGCTTTTTATCCGACTATCACATATATCAAAGACAGAGACACATAGCATGCATGCACACATATACACAGACCATATCACAGATTAAAACAAAATAAAAACAAAACATTTCATGCAAGAATATACAGATACGAAAGCATAAGATTTAGAGGAAGAAATAAAATACTACACGCAAGAGTAGATGTATATAAAAATCATCATCAAAATTCAATCTAGTTCGCAATTTTTGTTGCAAATATTGCGAAAAGTGCAAGCTATTTCAAGCTGGATAAATAGTATAAGAATTTTGAAAATAATTTGAATATAATTAAAATCAATAATGGTAGTAAATTAATCGTATAAATATTTAAAAATTCATTGCTGGCAGAATTAACTAAAAATAAATAATAAACTAGAAAAGAAAGGTCTATTTAGCGATGCAAACACATCACATAAACGCTGCATAGACAAAAGAGCAGAAGCAACATATAAAGCTACGTACACTGGACCTAAGATCTGCATGATTTACAATTACATGTGGGGCCAGACCCAGTGGAAATAAAACTTTTGAATTGATTTAAGGTGGTAAGATGCCTAGCTTCATTTGACAAAGAGTTCCAGATCTTAATTAGGAGCACTGTACCTAAAGGATTGCAGCCCATACCTGGTTGTCCTGACACTGGACACAATGGCAGTGTTTGTGTATCTAAAACTGTAAGATTGATCTTTAAGTACAATGATGTCATGAAGAAACAGAGGGCTGGATTTGTTAACAATTTTATAAGTTTCTATAGCCAGTGTACGCATACGCCTTACTTTTAAGGTTGGAAGAAGAGATTTCTGAAGCAATTCATCATATGTAGAAACATAATCATTAAATATGAAACGAAGGGTCCTTTTCTGTAGTTTTTCCATTTTTATGGTATTCTTCTCAGAGCAAAAGTGCCAGGTAAGCTAAAATTTAATAAGATAAAGGAATGGTAAATAGTAAGTTTACCTAAACGACTAAGATTGTGTCCTATTCTTTTTAAAACATTTAATTGCCTAGCTACTTTCCTACAGATATCAGCAATATGCATGGGAGTTGAAGTTTAATTGATAATCTATGGTCACCCCTAATAGTTTAACCTCCGATTCACTGCATAGAGTAGTTTCTCCTAAATCAAAGGTTAATTCTAAATCTTTGCTCCTCTTTCCTTCTGAAATTGCCTGGAATTTATCAGGGTTTGCCTTCATTTTGTTGCAATTGAACCAGTTTAAAAGGATAAGCTATCATTTTCCAATGTGGTCTTTAATATATCTGCTTTTTCATGAGAGTAAGAGACAGTGTTGTCATCAGCATAATTATAAATGGAAGAGTCAGAGACAACGGCGAAAATATCATTTATAAAGATATTAAACAGTATTCGTCCAAGTATCGAGCCCTGAGGAACACCTTTAAAAACTGGTTGAAATAAACTAGAAAACTCCCCGATTTTCACATATTGATATCTCTCACTGAGATAACTTTCCAGAAGACTTAATGCTTCATTTCCAAGACCGTAGTGTTTAAGTTTTAAGAGAAGCGAATCATGGGGGAGACAGTCGAAAGCCTTGGAGAGATCCATAAGATTGGTGGCTACATACTTATTCTCATCCAAGGCTCTCATCCAGTGTTCCATGATCCTAAGTAAGGTGGACTGACATCCATACCCAGTTCTGAAAGCAGCAAGGAAAGTGTGAAATATAGACTCAAAATATTCAGAAAGCTGTATTTGGATGGCTCTCTCAAAGAGCTTTGAGATGACTGGCAAAACATCAAATCAATTCAATTGATGAGCGCATTAAAACCCCATGCAGACAGTAAAAAGATATAAAATACTTATCATGATATCAACAACATATAATCCTCTGGTTACACCCCCCCTCCTTTGAATTTTTTTTTTGATCCGCGCCTGCTGTCTTACTAGCATACCACGTGCTATTTTTCCATCAATCATGTCTAACTACCCTTTCGTGTACTACGACGAATTTAGTCTGATAGGTCCTTATTCCGATATCTACAGGCGATGAATTTAATTACCAACGCCACCGTTTTCTTCCCGACCACGTGTGAAGAGGGCGCGCACAATGCATGCATCATACAAATATGCCCGAGATTTAAATTGGTCAAGAATTAACTTAAAATTTTGACCTATTCCTTTCATCTGGGATGAAATCAAATAGTATGCGTTGCATCAGTTATCATATAACTCGATTACAGATATATGTATACACTAACCATGCTGTCTGAGGTATGCAACAAAATATGCACATATATATACATGACACCTACGCAGTGCCTGGGAACTTGTTGGTTTTCCAGACAATTTACTAAGTACCTTGCACTATCTTAAGCGGTTTCATTAACGTTTGTTCTCCTAGATAGTTAAGACCACCGCTTTTGGAATTATAAATTATTTATTTAGATTAACCAGACACCACAAAGGTCGCCCCTGAGAGAACTCACTAAATCTTACCAGCATTTGAATTTTCTTTTAAATTTTTTTCATACTTTTAAGTTGATATATTTTAACTGTATCTTATCAAGATTGTTGTAAAGAAAAATCTGAATGAAAATAACTTTTAATGCAACATATAATGGAAAAGTAAGGGTCTCCCTTGCTTTCTGTAACAGTCATATAAAAAATGTATGGAGTCTTTGGCTTTTTTTTAAATAAGCGCAAATAACTAGCTGATGGTATTTTTGATCGATAATGTATATATGCAAGTACTAAAATGAATGTTTTCAAGGCATCGATATACCCTCTATTTATTAAATTTTGAAAAGAGTTTGTGTATATGCTATTAATGATAAATGGCAATTGTTCTAACTGCACATACTACTTATATCTAGGTTTATATACGAGTCGATGGAATTGCATAAAAATTTTATATCTCAATTTTTATTTTCCTTATTGCCCATAGTTATCCAATCTAAGTTGTTGATAAATAGAAACTTTATTTCAGTAAAGGTCAAAATCATTTAAATACGCATTCGTGTTGAGAATAAGAATCAAGAGTGTAGCGATTTTTTTCAACATTCAGAATGCCGTCTTTTAAACCCGCCCGACAAAAATGATTTTCATGTAAAAACGCCTCAAAACAATCACAATTGTCGTACAGAATTTGTAATACATTTGCAAAACTTTTTGTGTTAATATACATCCTCGTTCTGAAGCGTCTAGTCTAGGAAGGGGCGTGCATATATTTTATTTCGAAGCTAAATACTGGCTAGTATAAACACGCAAAGTATTGCCGTCTCTGATTGGTTAGAATTCGTACTCCATGCTCTGAGTCATTTTGGCTGGTTGGAAACGAAATTGAATAAATCAAAAAGACAAACGATATGTCCATGTTTATTATTTGAATTTATTACATATTCTAACGAATAAATTTTCACGAAAATGAGATGCCCTTATTAATATAACAACCAGACATTGCTCAGCAAATACTCTGGATAATTTAAACCGTATATCTTGAGGCGTAAATTAAGATTGGACAACTTGAAATCGTAAAAGAAGGCAAATATGATGTTGACATATTTTTTGTTTATGAAAACGTGAGAATCTATATTAATACATATGATTATTGTTTGTGACTCTTCTTCCTGCTAAAGAAGTTAGAGGGCAAAACAAGGATGCTGTTTACTTTGCATTGAGATTAAGGAGAATTATACTCTTTAGAAAGAACGATGGAAATTAACCGGAAATTAAGGACCATTGCTATTTTGAAGTATAACTTACGATTTTTATCTTGCATTATTATCTAGTTTTATTATGCCTTTTATCCGTTCCAAATGGTATCATTTCGTTCAACATCGTTACCCAAGAGCAGGAAGTTTGTCATACATAGTAAGAAAATAAATAAATTCTTCAAAATGAAATAAAAAGGATTATCTTTAAATAGACGATCAGCATAAGACATGTGTTTTACGTTACTGCAGATATATCTATTGATTTTTTCTTTGGTGAAATCGTCCCATTTCTTTTGGAAATCCATCTCTCTTTCTTTTTGTCTATCTATCTATCTATCTATCTATCTATCTATTTATCTCTCTCTATCTCTCTATCTATCTATCTAATCTAATATATCTACCTGAGAGTAAATGGTAACAGTTTCCATACCATGAAAGACGAGTTTAAAATGCAACGAAAATTAGGAAATGGTTGTATGCATGTTCAGGGATAATCATCTCTTGATATTCATAATACATGTATCTGCAGCACCACTGTCATCGGAGTGTATATATATATATATATATATATATATATATATATATATATATATATATATATAAATATATAAAGAGAAAAACGACGTAGACATAACCTGATGTTTATACGTTTAGAAATGCAGCGCGGTGCGTTCGTGCTTGCGGCCTTACAACAATATTTGCAATGCTTTTCTCTCCTTGGATTTAAATATCTTATTGATTTTTTGTCTTACACATAATCTGGATGAAAAATACCATAACACCTAATTTTGCAACAAACAAGTATATTGCACACATAAATCAGCACAGCTATTATCTGCACACTTACGTAATATCGCTGTATCAACAATGCAGACATGTTATTGGTTAATCGGCGTATTTCCGGATACCCGATCATAACACCAATGAAATCGTTCCGCGTCGTCTATGACATGTTGAAAGTGTGTAAATGGTGATAATTATATTGTTTTGACTTATCAATCTTTGATGATTGAAGGTGTGGTTCACTGACAACATGCCTGTTAATGCTTATCTGTATTACAATATCGATGTCATACATATTGATTTTGGTTTTATTCCTTGTTCATAATTTACCAGCCAGATAATGTTCATGAATAGTATTCTTGAATTATTTGAAATAATTGTTTTCATTGGATGAACCAACACGATTTCATATTATATTCCTAAATTAAGAAAGCCTATATATAATTAAACACGATTCTGAAGCACAGAATTAACATCTGTTACGCAATACAACAAATTATAAAAAAAAAAAAATAACTTCAGATTGAAATACGCATGTATATATACATAAGAGAAATGCATTGAAATTTAAAAAAAATCAACAGACATATAGTACGTCATTAATTGAGATGTTGGTGATCAGGTTTGATTGATCAAACGCTGTCTGTGCAGTTGGAATTTTTTTTTATAAGGTGAAACAATCATTTATAGCATTGCAGGTTGTTACCGCAGTAGTTTTATATCATTTCAGCATGGTTGACTGGTCTCGTGTGATGGCCAAACACATTCGAAGTTTGCCAAGCCAATACCGTCTGCGCTTTCATCAGAAGACGACTAGCTAAATCAATTCACCTGTAGCAGACGTCCCGTGTAAAATCATGAATGGAGACAATACTACTTGCTATCACAAGACTCTGAATATTCCATGTGACCTTTTATATTTCTAATAATATTATCCAATCAGAAAGCAACTTCCTGTCAACTCGTGGTAGAGTGCATTGCTTCCTTTTTTCATCCAATAAAGTGTGGGGTACCATATTTGTTTATTTTAACCACTTGATTTAACTTCCTACGTTTAAAAATAAACACAATACACACGACAGATAAATTCATTATGTATTTAAAACCCAACTTAAATATTCTGTGTTTATTTTCAAAAAAGTTTTGTATGTAAACAGACATGCAATTTTGCACTGTGAAATATTCGAGTGGACTTGAAGTAAACAGTAAATATTAGTGAGGAAGTTAAAGCATGCATTTGTTGGATTATTGTGAGATATCAATATCATATAGGTATGTTATGTTTGATTAATTTGATGGAATAAATGTATTACGATTATTTTACTATATAGTGAGGTTATAGTACAAGTATTCAAACAACGAAGGTCAGTTTTGTGTTTTGGAATAATCAAAATTTTAGTAAGTAATCTGCTTTACTATTCGTTTATTTTGGAATTATGCTTTTTTTTCATGTAGATTTTTTTTTTTAATTTATGGATGTAAAACTTTCCACTTATCGTTGATTTAAATCAATATATGTGAATGAATCCGTTTAGCCACTGTTGTACTGACATTTATGTTACAAGGTTGCAAATCTTTTGCATTCACATCAACCTTTCTACCTCGAACCTAATACCACCCATATTATCAGATAATCAATGCAATACGAATTATTGATCGCGCAATACCTAATATCCACATTTATAATGTTTTTGCCTTCGATAACTTTATCAATTAAAATGACAGTCATTTCATCATGAATGTGAACGATGTGCGTATGGATCTTGATATAATGACAGGGAATTCCGATAGAAATTAAAATAAAATGTAAATGTAAAAAAAATTATTTCATGTGAAGGCACGAACAGCACCGCCTCACGCCAGCGTGTTCTTCATGAAGCGTCGACGTGTTTCACGAAAGCGTGGCAGTCCATCAGTCCATGCCCTCATGCGTTTTATTTCTTAATTATCTTCTTCACCACTGAATGATTTATGGATTGAAAAGGCAATTGCATCATTTCATAAAATGATGGAGAAGTGTATCATGTGTGTGTGTGTGTGTGTGTGTGTGTGTGGTGAATACACTTTTAAAAGGATATTACATTTAGTAAATTTACGATCTTTTGAAATGATAATGCTGGTATAAAACTTACCGATAAAATACACAGAAATACTAGATAAATATGACAATGATTTGATGCTGCAACCCACTCGCTTATTAGTGGGTGCTTTATATATGGACATACATATGTATGTATACATGTATGTACATTTTATCACAGGCACCTGAAGTGTGGATAGCTTGTATAGATCTTATGTACATACCCCTCCCCTAAGATATATTGGTATCTCACAAGTGGTCATCTCTAAAGCTTACAGAAGGTACAAACTGACTATCCAGAACGACTTATGAGGGTGATCGGTGGGGGAAATAACATATTTTGGATACATTTTTGGTTCTGTATAAAATAATTTCATTCTAGAGGGGGTATGTACATAAGATCTATGAAAGCTATCCATATTTCAGGTGCCTGTGCATTTTATGTGCATGTATGTTTGTGTATGTATGTATACTCCCTTTTGATGACATGTCTTGGTTGAAGTATACATCATTAACGGACCTGTTGCCTGGTATTTAATCCATATCAACTATATCACTGCCACCGATGTTTATAATGAATAGCATATCCCTTTCTCAAAATATTTTTTTTTTAAATTAGAATCAGTGTCAGCTTAGTTTTCTTGAAATATCAATGATGAATGCACGCCTTTTGTTTAAGTTTTAAAAACTTGTACCCACTCCAAAATTGTTCAGGCGTTATATATACACAATAACAAATAGGTTCAAACCAAAATTGTTCATAAATAGGTTCAAACCAAAATTGTTCATAAAATATGTTCAAACCAAAATTGTTCATAAAATATGTTCAAACCAAAATTGTTCATAAAATATGTTCAAACCAAAATTGTTCATAAAATATGTTCAAACCAAAATTGTTCATAAAATATGTTCAAACCAAAATTGTACATATATGTGGAACAACTAGTATATTCAAATCACAACCAGCAGAATGATACACAATGATAACTATACACAGCTTTTTTCGGGAATGAAGGTAAATTTTGCCTACCCATTTTAATGTAAACGAAAAAACAAGATCTTTGCGTCCTTTCAAAACTGCCCAGTATCATGAGAGTATATAACAGCATTAGGACACAGATATTTATACTATAAAAAACTGACCTCAGTTCAAAATCAACATGATGCGATCTTTCAACTGCTTCTGTAATCACAATAAGAACATACTTCCTAATTGAAGCTAAACAGAAGTTGAAAAAGAATATTTCTGTGGGAGAGATACTTCAATATACTATACATAATACAATAATAAACATTCTGTATTATTGTGTCATTCCCAGTTTCTTGACAAGAAATTGTAGTAATTAGAAAAGGGCGATCGGATTCCTTCATTTGCATTAGAGTGTATTAATCCAGGTCCACACAACGAGCCCCTGATAGATTTTATATGTACATAATTAATATGTGTCGGTCAGTGAACTTTTCATTGAGTTGATGTTCCTCCTTGGCATACACTAGTCCTTTGTGACGTCACCTGAAGGAAACACACATTGAAACAAACATCGAAACACTATGAAATTCATGGTGGAAAAATAAAGAATAAGTTTTCCCATTGAGATGTACGACTTTTGAAAACATGTCGCTGTTATATGTCAGCATGTCAGGAACACAAATTACGTATAGATACCTTTTTACGTTCAGTATGCTTCTATTTCATTCATTCATGCATACTTTATTTTCTCCTAAATGAGGTCTCCATTTCTCTTAAGATTATAAGAAAATTTCAGCATGAGACACACATACGGAAAGATATTTAGTTTTTATCCCAGTGTTTTTCTGTTTAGTATACACATGTATATGTAGAAGGTGCAGACATGTTATGAATTACAACAACAAGATAAACAATACAAACAAGTTGTTTTCTTGAGAGGTAAATGAACAAATGTACTATAAGAATAAACACCGATATTGGAGACAAGGCCGAGTCTCTGTGTGGTCGCCCTCTCCTGCAAAGTCTGTATACCGAGACGAAAGTTATTAAAAACAGAGAAAATGTATATTAAAAGTCCAAGTAACCGAAGTATCGGAAAATTGAGATGAAGCGCAGTTTAGATGGTCTATCCAGGTGGTCCGTGTTTGTCTAACTTTCTATTTTGCATTGCTTATAATTGATCATTGTTTATTATCTTCACCTTTCCTGTTTCTATTTCTATTACGATATACCATATATTGCCGAGTGTTAATTGATATGCGTCGTAAACAATGAACAAATACAATACATATACCACCCCTGAAATATAAAACTATTTTTGATTGTAGAATATTTTAGGTAGTAGATATAACGGTAGGATGAAAATGTACGACAGCGTCCCCGAAAAGGGTTTTTAAATGGCTATTAAATCATTTGATTTATTGTACCAAAATGATGATAAAGTTTCAAAATGTAGCTTAAAATTATGTAAAACCTCCTTGGTATGGTTACCATTAACAACAAATCATAAGAACCGGATTATTTATAACAAAAGTGGACCATAAACTTAAAAAGAAAAGAAGGTAAATACAGGAAAAAATTGTTTAAATATTGTATTGGGGCTACTTTTAGTAGAACTAAAAATATTTCAAATTCTAAACAATTTTTACGACATGTATTATAGCGCTTTGTATTATATGAACACTGATGTGTCTGTTGAGGAGCTGTCTGTCGGGACTCGTCTCTTTATAAATAGTATATGTAGTCGAGGGTAACATTGTTACACTATGTACTGTTTGTTTTATTACACTAAATGTCATCTAATTTATCTACCTTACTATCTATCAATCAAAAAAAATCCCTTTACTTTATTTGAATACCCACTTCCGCCCCTACCCGGGATTGAACTCATGACCTGCGAAACCAATCTTCTGGCACCATGTGACAATCTCTCTCTCTCTCTCTCTCTCTCTCTCTCTCTCTCGCACAAAAATTCAACTGAATTATTTTTTAGCTAACTAACCAACCAAAAAGTCAACATGGCGAAATTCAAAATTAAAAAGTTCAAAACGTATACTTTTTGCGATAGCTAGCCGGGGCGTGTAAGTACCGCACTGTCTAATCCGAGATTCCTCTGACTCTTACCCCCGCTTTTATATTTGACATGTGCGGGGGAGAGTCAGAGCGGACTCCATATTGAAAAGTGGGAATTCAGCGACACCAGCTGGTGTCGCTGCTTTACCTACCTCTTACAACTTTATTTCGCGGACCCATCTTCCAAGACGCGATTATTCATTTATCGGAAGATTATTCTACAAATACATCATGATTAATACGATGCTATCGCCGTTTAAACGATGGAATTTTGTGTTTATATGTGCTGACGTCATGCGCAAAGAAATCAAATGGCGAGGCGGCGACCTAATTCAAGTGATGCTCAATTTGTCGGTGTTAGGGCCGTTTAAACGGCGATAGCATCGTATTAATCATGATGTCTTTGTAGAATAATCTTCCGATAAATGAATAATCGCGTCTTGGAAGATGGGTCCGCGAAATAAAGTTGTAAGAGGTAGGTAAAGCAGCGACACCAGCTGGTGTCGCTGAATTCCCACTTTTCAATATGGAGTCCGCTCTGACTCTCCCCCGCACATGTCAAATATAAAAACGGGGGTAAGAGTCAGAGGAATCTCGGATTACGCACTGTCATACCCTATAGGCATCATTTATTATCAACCTTCCAAAATCTACGGCGAACCGTACGGCCATCAATGTGATGTGTAGTATAGGAAAGGATGAAATTTTGGACTAGACTGGTTCTCGAACCTGGTGCCCCTGCATTACTATAGTTACGTACTTTAACCACTGAGCTATCCAGGCTGATATCCACGGTCCTCGTAGCCCTATATTATACAATATTCCGTCCTTAAATTGTATTCGTCATCGACGAGGCACACAACCTAGATTCTTTTCGTCCCTGACAGGACAACCTAGAAGTCCGGTGTTGGTAAACGGCAACAGATGTAGTAAAGGAAAGGAGACAAGTTTGGACCGGGAATCGAACCCAGGACTCCTGCATTACTAGTCAGATGCTCTAACCAAAGTCCTGTACTACATAACCATGGTACATGTAGAAAAAAATTAACGACATTTGAAAAATATCATAATCCGTAAAAAAAAAAAAAAAAATTGTTTTACGTGTAGAATGATGACTTGAAAAAACATACATGTGTGTGTATGAATATAATGGTGTTATTAATACTCACTTTATTCTCCCTCTGTCACGTGGGTTGGTAGCAAGGCGACTCCTGTGGTCCTGTTTTAATTTCATTTATGTTTTTATGATACGCCACGAGTGTATGCGAGATATTCACTTATACAACATCACGTTGTTTCATTGCGCATGTACGTAGCCATGACATGTGCAGTATTTAAACAAGTGCCATTTGTATTGTCATAAATGTGTTAATTTGATTGACTTTACTCAAAGGAATACAAGGCTGTGAGAAGCTAAACGCTTATATTGCTAAAAGCTGATATTTCTCTTCTATTTATTTAAGCATTTTCAATGCGTTGAATATATTGAAAATAACTGTGATTTGATGGACATTTTTTCCAGAGAACATACTGGTTATATTTGCAGGTCACAGGAGTTTGAAAATTAAAGAGCCTTCTAGGAGAGCAATTTTTCCTGCAAAATTTAATCTTGCTCAGGAATCAGTCATGCATGTTCCGGGGCACTACGGTCCCGCACCGTCCCAGGTAAGGGGTTTTTCTACGTGTGCCAAACTGAAGAAAGTTTAGAATTAGCAAAACTTTTATCATCTCTTTAAAGCAAAAATATTCTCTTCTACTTCTTGGTATTTTATTTATCACTTTTTAGCCATAGAATAATATATTTCATTGTTGCATGTTTTTCGTAAAACTTTAAAAAGGGAACTAACTCTGCACATTTCTAAAAATTTTGATTGCTTGCATTTCGTTATATCAAAAGAGATACTCATTCCCATCACAGCCACCGTGGTACTGCTCAGATTGACTAATACTTCCCTTCAACACGCGATACTATAGCTAAATCTATTCAGAACGTTGTCAATGTTAGTGGGATGGATGTTAGTGAACTAAACGATAGCATTACCCGGGGGTGATTGTATTAATTACAAGTATTTTGTGTTAGATGTTATTTCCATTGTACATAACCACGAATGTGAATTCACATCTTTTTTTGGGGATTGTATTATAAACAAAATGGAGGATTATTATCACTTTTATGTGGACGACAAATTTTTGTGCAATAAAGACACATTAGAATTTGAAATTGACTTTGATGAGAACAAAAAAGAACTTGTTCGTGTACGGAGAGAAAACGTGATAGAATCTTTTTTCGCGCCGTACAAAACTTATATGGAATTTTTCTCCGGTGATCAAGATTGTGCTAAAGTAAGACAAAATTTTACTATAAAAATTATTAAATTATCATTAAATCATTTTTATTTTCAAAGTATATTTTTGTAAATGTTCAATAAAAAGATATAATTTTTTTTTTTATATCTGCTCTGTGAATTCCTTCTTTTGGAAAAATGAAGGCATGTTGTATATTTCCTTTGATTGTGATAACCATAAGCAGATAATTTTCATAGAGTCATAATACCTGAACAAACAATACACACCTATTTTCATAACACCAGGTTCATCATCATTCAGACATCGATTCGAACGTTGGAAGTAAAATTACTTGGAATTTTGAGTGTATTATCGAGCGAAAATAGGTTTTCCATTCGCCCTCGCTATTTCTTAATGTTAGTTGAATTATATGCTTGTTATTATGCTTTATTTCACCCTGTGTCTTACCTTCAGCTCTATCTTCAACAACAACAGCAGCAGCACCACCATCATCAACATAATCAGATTAGAAACTATCAGGGTAGATGTCATTCCAACCCTTTTGTTCACGCTATGGAGGATCTAAATATCTCTCATTACCAGGACTCTCACAGATTGAGACCTCAGGTCAACCCCTCCTCACAGAGCAGTAGTGTAATGATACAGCCAGAGAGCCCTGTCTCACACAGGAGTAAGTGTTCTCCCTATTATGACTATTTTAAGGATTCTTCTCTTTTTTCATGATCTTCATTCATCTGAGTATGATGATATATTGCAAGCTATTTCTTTTCATATTCAATAAGCAAACTTTGTGGTGTTTTTGCAGTACATGTATAAGTGTTGTTTCAGAAATTATTTATTATTTTTTTTTACAGACAGCCAGTCTTCGTCTTGTCCCGTGTCTCCTAATTCCAGCTGTGGCAGCCCTAGGTCATCTCATTATCCAGAATTAGTGTCATCACCACTGCATTACGAGAATGTTCCTCATCTTCAAAGTTCTAATCCCGCATTTCCTTCAAATCAGCAAGCATTCCACCACCTTGCTTATCAACGCCAGTACAATGACAACCGGCTCAGCGATGGTGAACATATTCGGGCGCGAAATAATGCAAATCGACTTGATTCTCCGAATAATGGTAATTCCATAGCGTCCCCAAACACGCCTTACTACCAATCCTCTTCATCATCGCCAGATGTACGTAGCGGAATTTCGCAGTCTCCTTTCCTCCAAAGCAGGGTACCTATGGTGAACCCATACACAAGGACCTCCGCACTGTACCCTCCGCACCCATCCTCACCTCCAGTCTCTGGTCATAATGGACAAGATTTAAGCTCATCGTCTCACTCTTGCCACATTTCGCAACAGAACAGCAACCAGCACCTACAAGTGATGAATTGTTCCGACCAGATGTCAAACTCAGTAGACACTAGTAATCCTGGGATTGTTCCCCATCCAGATATCCGCCAGTACCCAGACGGTTTTCCAATGTCCCAACAACAACAAATTATGGTAGGTGTATACGTTAATAGAAAATTGATCAAAAGGCATGAGATGTCAATTCGAACAATTTTTAAATTTTGATCTATGATAAAGTTGCTGTAATTCGTTTGAAATGAACAATAGAAAAAAAGCAATCTTTGATAAAAATTTCGTGAAAATTACATGACATATGTCTGCAATTAATTATTTACTTCATACGATGGTGATTCGGCCATTATTTCTATTCAATTAAAAGAAACTTTATATCAAAATTGCAACAAAAGGTTGCAGGACGTAGAAATTCTAAAGTGGCAATGGTGATTAAAAAAGTAAAGTAAACATGAAGCAAACACGACTTCAACAGACAGCTAATAGTTCTGAGTGAATCAAACGAGTTTTGAATGTATGTCCGCTCTTTTTAATTTGCTTTACACAGCTACATACGTACGTGTAGTTCTCCGTTACCTGGAACGCGCACGCAGGTAGTTATCAATTAATTAACACTCGACAAGACGTGTTTCAACGATTAAATATCACAATTAAGTACCGTGGTACCGTAATGATTTAAATGTCAATTCATTCTAAGGCCAGAATGTCCGTAGTCCAGTACATTCTTGACGTTTTAATAAAACACTAATAATTTTACTAGCTTCTTTATCACAGAAAACAAAATAAGCATATATTAAGTAGATGAATAATCTCATTAAGGTGCTGAATGGTGAAAATATTCCCTCTGCGTCATGTCCCTTTCCAATGTCAGAGCTTCCGGAAGAGGAACCTCTCTATGTTAATGCCAAGCAGTATCACAGGATTCTGAAACGACGACAAGCACGGGCGAAACTGGAGGCCCAAGGCAAAATTCCAAAGGAGAGAAAAGTATATATATCTTTCTCCGTTGCCTTTGAATATCATAATCCGTTGGTTCAACAGTTCGACTTAATTTTCTGATAGTTCCTATTGTAACTAAATATTTGTGTTGAATACTAGTGAGTATATTCTTGAAAAACACTGGTTTTAATACTTTATAGAAATACCTCCATGAATCCCGTCATAGACACGCCATGAATCGCTACCGAGGTGAGGGTGGCCGCTTTTTCTCCGCAAGCTCCAAAGAAATCAAAAAGGAATTGGAGGATTCTATCAAAAAAGAACCACAGGTAAAAATTAAACCGAATCAATGATGCGATCTTTGATTTCTCTCTAACAAGTTCCTTTAAATACATATTATCTATATGAATATTTGTGTACTTCTTTAGCCAGTAAAATGTATATATATATATATATATATATATATATATATATATAGTCAGAGGCTGCTAAATGTTTCATTTTCCATGAGTACTCCATGACATATAATTTCTTTTATATTAATTAGGATTATGAGCTCGAGGAGTCACATGATCCAGGATTTCTGACCTTCAGCGACATACACAAGAATACTCTGGAAACTTGAGGAAATGCGCAAAATGTGCCTTTTTCTACATTGTTCAAAAATGACAGATCACTTGATGTATATGTGTCCTGATTTTTAACTTTTTATTGGGTATTGAGAATTACTGAAGAAAATATGTAATACAAATAATGATATTTTCTCTGTTTATGAACTCTTTTTGCGGGTTATTGACCGTCTATAAGCAAGTTTAGCCAATAAAAATAAGAGTATTATTGTTAGCATGTTGTATACACTTACAGGAGCTTAAATGAGCACACGGAGACGTAGCTGCAGAACTGTAGCTCTCTGAAAAAATATTTTGACGGAACAAAATATTTTTTCAGAGAGCTACAGTTCTGCAGCTAACGGAGACGTAGAATATGTATTTTCAAATTCTATTTTAGTTTATCTGCAAGTTTTTCCATGTTGCAAATAAGACTAGTCACTTAATATATGTAAAAGAAAACTGTTCATATACAATGTGTTCATCAACTGTTATGTAGTTATAGAAAAATGGTGTTATTAAAATATTTATTTAAAAATCAATTGTCATTGTTTAAGGATGAAATATAGACATTTAAGAAAGATATTCTCCCTGGATTTCATTGTGCATATATATATATATATATATATATATATATATGAAGATTTTCATTTTATTATTTCTGGTGAAGAATTGCAATAAAAATCCACTCACAATGAAATGCAATTATAGTACGCGTAATTCATATTGCTGTTTTAAATATCATAATCATTTGACTTACATTTTATATGCATGCGCAATACTGTACTCGAGCTTGCAAAGTGTGGGTCATTGTAAGATTGGGTCTCTGATGTTTTCATGAAGATCTGATTTTTTTGTTTAATATTGATATATTCAGACATTGCTTTAAAGGAAATTGGTTTAGTTTGATGGTCGATATTTTAAGAATTGCTACATCTTATTCCGTCCCCTCTTCCGGTGATAAAATGGCTGAGCTTACATTGTAAAGATTTATCTGCAATGGATGTGAAATAAATATGATGTATACTGAGAGCCCACTGTCTTATACTTTACTGTTACTTGTGTACTTCAATCATTTCTATGGCAAGTTTTTTTTAATGAAATAAATGAATGATGAAGGAATCAGCACAGTTGTTAAATAATTTATCGTAGTTCCACCCTCCTGTGATGTCATAAGATTTCGCAAAGTCAATGATTTATTAAAGATTTATGCATGACAGGAATATAAATTTTGTTGGAGTCTTTTTCAGTAGTTATTGTACAAAATCCTGTTAACCATATGTCAAGGGTTAAATAATGTTGTAATGATTTTTCCCGAGTTCATGTAGACTCCAAATGCAGTAAAGATGATAAAGCTGTTTATTATGGAATTTTGAACGTGATGAAAGTGGTCAATGTAAGGTAACGTGGTAACCATGCAAGACAGCTTAGAAAATCCAGAAGATTTCTGAAGTAATAGTGAACAAATGCTGTAAAGCTATTTAAGTTCAAGTCCGTCTCTTGAGGTGTCGGGATTTTTTAATGATAAAAACAGGTGCGTGATGTTAAAGTTAGCGCTAGACATGCGCACTCACTCACAGAACCAGAAAAACAAGTCTAACACACCCTTACTCCCCCGGGCATTCCAATAATAGTAACCACTATCAAAGGGAATTAACTCTCACACAATGAATGAATGAAAGAATGAATGAACAAATAAATGAACGCAAGTCAATTTGTCAATGAAACAAATTAAACGCCAATTATGATAATGAATAAATTACATCCCGTGACACATATTTAATATTTCAAAAGTCGAAGTTATATATGAATAATCAATTATGAGTTTCAAAACATTGAATTCAAGGGCAATAACCCTGTTTTCATAGAATCCTTTATCAAGTCCATTATGTGATATATTTCACAAACATTTTAGATTTTTTTAAAGAAATGGTTTCATGAAATTGTTATGAATACTATTATATCGTTTTTAACCCGTTTTTGTGAAAGTTTGATAATGCTGTTAAAGGAAAATAGCAATTTTCTGACGTTGATAACAGGTATATGTGTGCTAATTGATAAAAAAATTATTTAAAATATCTCAACACACTTATTTTATCATTGTTATTTGTTACTAAGATGTATCGTCTAAAGAATCAACAATCAAATATAAGATTGAACCTATAATTCTAGAAGGGCGGAATTACTTTAAAAGAATAAAATCCAAAACAATCAACGATCAGTTCCAGCTTGTACTGTCGTCTTACGGCTCTTCAGGCAGTCTGTCTTCAATGTTTCATAGTTACATGGTAACTATATAAACAGTGGCGGATTTAGGGGGAGGGTGCAGGCTCCCCCCCCCCCCCCCCGCCTCAAATTTTCAAATTTAAGGTAAATCGTGGTATCTTGTATAGAAAAATATACTAAACGATAAAAGAAGCAATAATTTCTTCCACTCCCGGAGAAATAAACGGCAAAATCTTTTGATTTCTTGAATTACTTTATTGGGAGAACTTAATTTTTTTCCAAAAGCCCTTAAAATGTGTGTGATTTTATTAATTTCACCTTATTAAAAATGATAGAAAATAGTACAAATGACTATAAATAGGAGACATATTTCAAGCCCTATAAAATCTGTAAAATCCAGGTCCCACTGGGGGCCTCAAGGCGGTCCCCAGACCCCCTGCCTCATAAAGTGGCGCCCCCCGTAACCGCATTTCCTGGATCCGCCCCTGATATACATATCTGTGTGTGTTGTTTAGACCTCAGGAAGAATACGCCCAGTTGATGTCAAACTTTGGAAACTAAAATGGGTAATACTTAATTAATAAGCCAACTCTACCTAAGTAGTGTGCTCTTGATATAGTATATTTTGTATGTATGCCTTCCCTATCTATATATCCTTCTGGTTCTTGGTGCACGATCCTGCATTTCCCCAAAGTGTATCATATTTCAGCACTATTATACAGGGATATCTTTGAAACTTTCCCATTGAATGGAGGACTCGCTTCTTCCGTTCATTGAAACTAAATCTCATTTAGCTGAAAATACTTTTATCTAGTCTGATCAAACTTTTAAAACATCGAGAATATGAATAACGGCTACAAATACAAACTTTTACCACGTTATCAGCAGAGATCGTGTTTGGCTCTATTGATACTGTGCACAACTACATCTACATGTACATATGCAATCTGATAAACATTTGATTGGATTTCATTCACATTTACAGCGAGTCAGTATTGTAAAGCGGGATACGAATTAAGCTAATACTACAAAACATATAACCAATGTTCATATGACAGGTTCTACTACAATTCATACGGGGGGGGGGGGGGTGCATTTGAATTATGTACTATTTTACTATTAGTTTTTAAGTCATATTGTAGAGCCCTTAATCATAAGCAGTCGTTGATTCAAGTACCGGGATACGACAATGCGTTGCCGTTACTCGCTACAAAGCTATCGCCCACTTAAAAAAAAAATATCATAATTATTTTTCTCTCTCAGCGACCTTTACTTCGTCCAAACGAGTTAGCAGGGCCATCATCAGTAGGTTCCATTTGAGCACAAATAAAATTCCCGTCTAAAATATTTTTGCATTGAAAACATATGATCTATTTTTAAAAAAATTAATCAATTGGCGGTGGACTTGAATTTTTAAATGAATTTTCCCCATCATTTGAAAATGCGTTTTCAAAAACGGATTATATGGGTGAATGTTATTAACCTATTGTATATAATATGTTTTCAAGCGAAAGTATCAGAGAGAAAAACAGCGAAAATCCCTTAGAAAGAGACAAATGAACATGCATGCCATTACCAATAGCATGCATATGTATCTAGGCCTGTTTTCTCAGACGGTATACAAAATAACAATATGGAACAACTGCCAACAACAAGGCTGATCAGAGAGACTAGAGAGGAATAACTATATAGAAAATTGAAATCACAGTCACCTGATCCCACCTCTGGTGTATCCAGGGATCCGTGTTTGTCTGATCCCACCTCTGGTATATCCAGGGGTCCGTGTTTGTCTGATCCCACCTCTGGTGTATCCAGGGATCCGTGTTTGTCTGATCCCACCTCTGGTATATCCAGGGATCAGTGTTTGTCTGATCCCACCTCTGGTATATCCAGGGTTCCGTGTTTGTCTGATCCCACCTCTGGTGTCTCCAGGGGTCCGTGTTTGTTTGATCCCACCTCTGGTATATCCAGGGGTCCATGTTTGTCTGATCCCACCTCTGGTGTGTCCAGGGGTTCGTGTTTGTTTGATCCCACCTCTGGTATATCCAGGGGTCCGTGTTTACCTAATTCTCTATTTGTATTGCTTATAGGAGTTGTGAGATTGATCACTGTTAGTTATCTTCACCTTTCAGTCAAATCGAGACTCTGAAAAATTAACCATCACATAGAGATACGGGGCCTTAATAAAAACAGAAACTAGCTATGATAAGCAAGATACCCTCAAAGCAACAGAAATCCACCAGTCTGAATATCCTCAAGATAGTGTACCGGTACACTACCATTATCACCATAAAACACCGTCAAGGATTCCATTTCCAATTCATTAAGAAACATTATCGACAATAACAGACTGGATAGGAGCTACATAACTAATATCAATAACAAACGTTGCATGTTGCTCCGATTTAAATGGTGCCACTGAATGCTTTAATCTTGAACAAAAAATCACTTCCCATGGCCAAGAATCAAAGAAAACCAACCTGGAAATCAAATAACGATTAAAAGCAAAGAGAACGACGTAGATTAAACAAACACGATCTGATCCAGAAATCAAGAAAGTCTTGGTCCCTATACGAAGAAACCTGTCCTTGTCTACATGAATGAGCTAATCTATCAGAGTCAAAGTCCTGAATACCTTGGGAAGCGACTCTTCCCCTTTTGACCGTGTTTGCAGATTTAACATTAGGAGAATATTCACAGCAGAGTTGCACTGCAGTAATTATGAACAGAATTCAAGAAGAGTTAACAATTGATAATCTTGTTTGAAAACACAAGTACTACCATACAGAGAACTCCAATTTTAACAATTTGTTTTGTCCCAGGGAATATTGGGAAATGTGGTGTTATATTACAATAAAATACGTTCAGATCAAACCATAGTAATGTTTTATGTTACACCATATTCGTTTTGCTATTGTCAAAAACAAGACATGAATAGACTTGTGTTTTAAGTTTGAAATGAAAATAATGAACAGTGATCAATCTCGTAAAGAATGAAGAACAGGGCAAATACGGACCCTGGACACGCCAGAGGTGGGATCAGATGCTTAGGAGGAGGGAGTAAGCATCTCCTGTTGATCGGTCACACCCGCCATGAGCCCTCTTTTTCGATGAGGTAAACGGTATAATTCGTAGTCAAAATCAGTACGTAAATAACGGCTTAGCAAATGGCATGAAAGACACCAGACAGCATTCGACCCTACGAAAAGTTGTAGTTGCAAATAAAACCATTATAATGACCATAGAAGTGCTGACTGTTGAAACCCCTGCATCATCAACTTATTTGTGGGTAGTTCGCTTCGATTTAAAACACAATCATTTCTGAATGAAAATTATTATTGTTATAGATACAACGTAGTCAATATAACTAAAGATTGACCTGAAGGCCACAGCAAGATATCAATTTCTTCTCGTGTAGAAGCTGTAGAATAAATTCTGTCTCATCAGAATATAAAAACAGGTAGTCTAGTAAAGAAGGGGGATCCGTGCCCATGGGAATTCTAACAGACTGTTGTAAGACTTGAGTGCCAAATAACACGTATAAATTGTCAATGAGGAATTCCAGCATCTTTTTAATATAAACTTCAGAGAATCAGATTGGTGATTTCTATCTTCACCTTTTTATTCAAATCCTTGCTGGTGGTAATCGCTAGTCATTCGATGTATTCACATGAGGGAAGGAAATTCCGGAAAATATACCAAATGGTAGATATAAATCTTACGCTAGGCAATCGTTTAAGGGAAGGAATATTCCATCTGAAAAATGTGATTATTCATGTAGGACTCAATTAAGCAATGGTGACGTCATGGCCGTGGATGGACAGCTAGCCAGAGACAACAGTGTTACTGGATTAGAGAGAAAAAGAAGTCCAGCGACGCCAAAGACAGATACGTGAGTGGAATGCTGGAACGTACATATAATGTTCTCTGCACGTAAAGCTACAGCTGTACCTATAGGTATCAAGGCAGATGGAGATATACAGGCTGGATAGACTAGGTAACGGGGAGACGAGATGTGCGTCATCTTAGATAACAGGAACACTTTATTCTATGTCGGGAAGGAGAAGGAGCATAAAATAGATATAGCACTAACAGCACAAAAGAGTTGAATAGAAGGTCTCCATTGAGCAGCAGAGTGTTCACAACAAGGTTCCATACAGGTTTGTTTTGTTTGCATGTTTGCGTATTTTCCCCGCATGCTCAGACGTCACCAGCTGTAGGTGAAGTGCCACAAACACAGAACAATGCAAGTCGCTCAGAGCCGTAACAGTGAAAGGTCTGCCGCGACACGAGAGCTCGGTTTTTAAGTAGTCTTAGGTATGTCGTGACCAAGGAATATAAGCTCTATCCAAGTTAGTTATAGTTTCCTTTAATTCAATTGTTATTAGCTCTAATTGATATGAAAGGTGAAGATAACGAACAGTGATCAATCTCATAAATCCCATAAACAATACAAAATAGATAGTTGGGCAAACGCGGACCCCTGGACACACCAGAGGTGGGATCAGGTGCCTAGGAGGAGTAAGCATTCCCTGTCGACCGGTCACACCCGCCGTGAGCCCTACATCCTGATCAGGTAAACGCAGTTATCCGTAGTCAAAATCAATGTGTCAAGAACGGCTTAACAATCAGTATGAAACAAGTCAGACAGCATTCGACCCAATGATAGGTTGTATTGGCAAACTGTCAAATCATTAAAGATGTGTTTAGACTTTAGTTAATTTCTGGTCTGTATCCTTCAAGTTATGACCAACATGATACTCCATTTTTATTTTCTATGATTGAAATCCATACTCCATGCAAACCTTAGATGTAATTTTTGCAATTTTTTTTTTTACAGCTGAATACTTCTTTTGTGATTTTTTTTAAATACATGTTTTAATATTGAAACATTTCAAAGGTCCAATATTTTATTGCAAATTGTCTCTAATATGTTCAACTTGGACATAAAATAAAGCATGCACACAATTCAGTATTATTATTTGTAAGATAGTTGAATTAGAAGTTTAAAATACTACATGTATATATATTTTGTTCATTGCTACATTTGCAAAAAATATAGCTGTCCAATCAGTGTTGACAATAAAAAAGTTGGAGTCCTATCAGTATGTAAGTCGAAATAAATGTGTGTCCTATTGCATTTTGCACCTGTCCCAACTCCCCAATAAATATTGACCGGTCCCTAAAGATGTAACACGGGGAATTGTTTATTTGTTAACGTATGTCTCACTCGAGATTTTTTCACTCGTACATGTATGGAGACAGCACCGACGCCGGTGTAGGGCTTCAAAATTAGACCTTTACACGGCACGCAAGGCTACTGAGCTGTGAGAACGTACCGACTCCTACCGTGACACGTGACCTCGGCTTATACGGTCTCATCTAGCCTGTTCCCGAGGCCTTGCACAATCGGAAGGCCTCAGAAACCAGGCTAGGTCTCACCGCGTACACTGATTGAATTAAGTTTTGTTAGACGGCAAATATGATTAAGAAACGTGCCACTTGAAACTCCTATTTAAAGTATTAATTTGTTATCAAATGATATTTCATAATCATCGTAGAACATTAAATTGAGTTTCTTTTCCTTATTCAGTAATGAATATGTAGCGGAAAAGTAACATCATTTTGTCACTTCATTGTCATTATAAGTAATATTATCATTTGATCAACTCTACTAAAATATAAGAAAATATTGATGAAGGATGCCTTATTCTCTTATGTAAGAGTTTTTAAGTTGGAAAAAAAATCATAAGAAACAAACCTTATTTCAGGCCCGGATCCCCCTGTGATTTGTCAGAGATCACCTCACCTCTTTACAAATTTCATGGTGGGGGGGGGGGACTTCCGGTACCCCCTAGTATTGTATATGCTATGTAACATAAAAAATAAAGACCAAAATTATATTGGGTTAATAAAAATTTTAATTTAAAAAAAAAAATATATTAAGATTTATTTTTAAGCTGTACACCAGAACACGGTTGTATTTTTAAAGTACCACATTTAATAGAATCACATTTGTAAGAGATGACAGATAACTAGTCTGAATCTTCGACTGGTGGGAAGCATTGTTTTCATTTAGCGAGAAAAAGGCTCGAACACGACCGTAAATAAATGTTTTATGTATTTTGTATCTTAACCATGAATACATAGATATTTATTTATCTCTAGGTATATGGTTTACTCGTAAGGTTACATTTAACCAATCTAATTAAAATCAGACTTCTTAGATCCGCGCCTTATACTCTGCGTACTATTGTAGCGACTGTGAGCGTATCTTAGGGTCTGATCTTAATTAGATTGACAACTAACTATACAAATATTTGACATATATAATGCATTCTAAAGAATACATATTCTATGGTACCATGTATACAGAACGGCGGGGATTTTCTACTTCTTTGAAGTAGGTCATACTTACCCTTGTCGACAGAATTAAAGGTGGAAAAAGCACTCAAGTTATACAAAGACTTGTCAAATTTGATACTAAATTCTACTTCTTAGGAGGAAACATCAGTCGAGTACATTGTTGATAGTAGATTGGAAGGAAATAGAAATGTTATAAGTAGAATGCAAGGATCTCTCCGCGAGCTTCCTTTGCAATCTTGACATTAATTAGTAGCACTGTACAACAGATTCGTAATGATAGGTCAGAATGCCGAATCGACCTCTTTTGCCGTCGAGTGTTTCAGTTTCAAGTCCAAGAACTATCCCCATCTCTCAAGTAACATTTCAACATACCTAAGAATATTATGGCATTCGGTTATTACGGTGCTTTCATTCATTTCTTCGATTTGATACTTCATAATTGAGTGCCTTAAAGCTTAAGTATGGGAAGCATATGCTTGTGCGTTGTGTTTCACACTTTCTGAAAATGCCAAATATCTAATGTAAAGTAACTGTAGGTGCTGAATACCATACCAGCCATCGAGGAGACTTCTCAGCGGGCTTCTACCAATGAAAGGTGAAGATAACGAACAGCGACCAATTAATCCCAAAACTCCTATAAGCAACACAAAATAGAGAGTTGTCACAAACGGAAGTTAAAATAATAGCTTATTCAAAAGAACAGTTTACACATTTTCTCATAAAATTAGGTAAATGTGTCAATAGCGACAGTGAAAAGGGTTTTTTTTTAAAGGAAATTTTAACGAATTATTAATTGTATTTTTGACTATAGACCACAAAATCTGTCAAGATGCTAAAACTTATTTGTGTGAATTAACTACAGAGAAATTAGGTTATGAATGTTAATCAGTTTCAGTGGTTTTCAGCGATGCCTATAACTCCCTTCAATGACAAGAACTACATTGTACATGATTTAGACATATTTGAATTGAGGATCCCTTTTACTTTTACCAAGTATGAGAAAAATTCATTGACATTTTTTTTCGTGCCACTATTCTGCCTTCCAATTTACAGAGATGTCTTATCTCTATACGGATGAAAAAAATATATCTCTAAGTCAAAACAAATATCGCTCATATTAAAAGTTATGCATATTCATTAAAGATATTTTTAGCACTTAAAATTATATGTATATCTCTATACGAAAGAGGCATCTTTCTCAAAGAACGTGTGTTCTGCGTATGATCATTTTTTAAATCGAAGCAGGCTACCGACAAGGTACTGACAAACACGTTGGTGGTACAGGTGTTTCAACAGTCTCGTTTAAAGTCATTTTGCAATTCTATGGGCGTTATAACGATCTAGTTTCCCAATACAGCCTAACATTAGTTCAAATGTTGTGTTTCATACCGATTGTTAGGCCGTTCTTTGCACACTGATTTGACTACGGATTACTCCGTTTACCTCATCAAGATATAAGGCTCACGCGGGTGTAACCGGTTGACAGGGGATGCTTACTCCTCCTAAGCACCTGATCCCACCTTTGGTATATCCAGGGGTCCGTGTTTGCCCAACTATCTATTTTGTATTCCAATATAGGAGTTATTAGATTGATCACTATTCGTTATCTTCACCGTTCAAAAAGATATTTCACCAACGAAGATATGTGTCTATCGATAAAAGAAGTATCTCTGTTCTTTTAAGAAATATCTTGTTTTGGGATTAAATAGTAAACATGGCAAATCGGCTTGACATAGAAGATGGTAACTCACATCTTATGATATTACGATAAAAACATAATAATATGATTCAATCACCTGTTTGTGGAACAAGATTCTTCTCAAACTTTAGCCAGAAGTAATAGATCTTTAGCCCTCTCAGTACTCCAAACAATATTTACAATGGTACCGCACGGACTGAATCCACGTATAAATAAGATACATGTAGGATTGATTGGTTATATATTGTTTAACGTCTCGCTCGGGAATTATTTTTTTTTTACTGATATGGAGACGACCATTGTTAGTGAAGGGCTGCAAAATTTAGGCCTCTGCTCGGCGCTTACGGCCTCTGAGCAGGGAGGGATTTTTATCGTGCCACACCTGCTGTGACACTAGACCTCGGTTTTTGCGGTCTCATCCGAAGGACCACCCCATTTAGTCGCCTCTTACGACAAGCAAGGGGGTACTGACGACCTATTCTAACCGGGATCCCCCGGGATAAATGTATGAGAATTAATATACAAAATTTCCATTCAACACTGTGGTGCATTACTAGGTTTTTTTAAAAAAAATATATAATTAGGTCAGTTCATTTGTGCGTCATATTCATATAATGTACCTCATAGTACGTTCTGTTATTTTTCTTCACACTGGAGAATATTTTCCTACATCTAGAAACGAACTGTCAGTTATTTATAACAATAAGGGAAACATTTTTCATAGCACTACATCATTGCCATGATCATTTTTTTTGTATGGCAGCCATGAACGGAGATGGTATACAAACAATGACAGAGGCCGGACAATCACGACCAGGAAAGGGAAAAAAAAAACATACAGAAAAACTGAATTTGTATGAATTAGAACAATATTATGACATGTTTAGAAATCTAAAACAATCAGTGACACAAATAACGAATTTGATGTCAGAAACAAGTGAAGATAACGAACAGTGATCAATTTCATAAATCCTATAAAGAATGCAAAATTACAAAAGGGGTAAACATGGATTCCTGGACATACCAAGGGTGGTATAAGGATGTCTTAATCAGATAAACGGAGTAATCTGTAGTCAAAATCAGTATGTAAAGAACGATCTAACAATTGGTATGAAACACCCCAAACAGTATTCCCTCCATTGACATCTTGTATTTACATATAATTTGCGAAATGCTGATTGTTGAAACCTATGTAACATTAAGTCTGACTCGAATCAAAATTTGATCGTACACAGAACATGCTCTCGCTTATCGAATTAGTTGTGAGAATTAACACCATATGCACAAATGTAGATGATAATGAAGTATTGCTACACAACTATGGGAAGTTGACGATGGAGAAGCTGAAGTCATCTCGTTTGTTATAAAGTTGAGTTGTTAATTTGCCGTTAATGTCTACTTCGAGTTCACTAGGATATATGAAAATGATTATTGTTAATTGATAAAAGGTCGTAGTTATATCTAAATGTCGTGTTGAAGGCTACAGCTACATATTTTTTATCTATTGTAGAAGCTTTCGAATAAATACTGCCTCATAAGAATATAAAAACAAGTCAGATAACAAAGCATAATTCGCATCCATGGGAATTCCAACAGACTGTTGGAAGACCTGTTCACCAAAGACTACGAAGATATTGTCAATGAGGAACTCCAGTACCTTTTTGATATCAGAGTACTTGTGCGTAGAATCTGAGTGGTGTAACTGTATTTAACAAAATAATCATTTGAAAGACCGATCACTAGATATGAATATTTTCTTTTTCCATTTTTGTTGAAGAAGCAACTGCTATGGTGTCAAGAAGTCTAGTCTTTAATTTAAATGGTTGTGTAAATTGTTGAAAGTCATACGTTTTGATTTTGTTGATTTGAGAAAAGCTTTGTGATTTCAAATTTACTAGAAGTTGCTTAGAATTGTTTTAAGACACATTTGTTTTACACAACTTCTGGCATATGTTGTGACATAATACGTTTGAAGTTTCTCCTTCACAGCTGTTAATATTTTCGTGAGAAGCAAAGATAGGGGCTTTGTAGAACATTTACTGGATCCAACAATGTATCTTTGTTGTTAGGGTTTTAGTGAAGTTTAGGAGTCCAGTATATGTACGGTAACTCATATTCATCCGTCCCATTGACTGGGATATTATAATGTGTTTGAAACACTGAAGCATGATTTTGAAGAATTTCATCTCTGGAAAGGGTAATTGGAGTTTAATTACGATTACCAAATGTAGAATTAATACAGTTATAATAATGAGCCTAACAAATAAAAACAATGTTGTTACAAGCTTTGTCAGCTGGAACCAACATATATTCCTTCTGTAACCAATTTAATTCTTTTATCACTTCTGGTTTACTAAACACAGAAGGATAGATGGTGCGCACTTTTGTTTTGATGTGTCTAATGCAGAATCTTTACAGTCTTCTTATACTTTTCATCCATTCTGACAAAGTATCAAGTTAATCTTTTTCATATTTTGTCCATCGTCTGGCATAATATTCGACAGAATTCATAATACATATAACATTCTCTCGCCAATTTCACATCAAGAGATTTTCACTCAAGTAGAAGCTTTTGAATAAATTCTGCCTCGTAAGAATATACAGATAATAAAGGAGCACAATTCGTTCCCATGGGAATTTCAACAGACTGTTGGAAGACCTGATCACCAAAGAGTACGAAGATATTGTTAATGAGGATTTTTTAAATCAACTTCAGAGTTCTTGTTCGATAGAAGTCCATATCTAACAACTTTTCCTTCACCTATCCTGTAAATAATGGATCCTTCAAAACTTTTAAAAGAAAGTCGGCTTTGGTTTTTCATTCAGCCTAAGTCACTTGTTGTTGAACAAAGAATTTTCCAAAAGCTATAGTTCTGCTCCTTATAGACCTTCGGGGCTCCCTCATCTCCTTATCAGAAACACTCGAATTTCCTGACGTGTCCATGTGTTCGTTACCCTACCCCCCCCCCCCCCCCCCCCCGAGTGTCATCTTCAGTGTTCTCTTGAGCGGATATCGTGAAGATCCAAATTACCGACATCTTCCATGAGATCCTCAGACTCTTTCTTAATCCTTGTGTCTCGACCAGTGTATCATTTAACCTTTATCACAAGGTTGTCATCATTGTCAGATTCTGTATCAACTGGACTGACTGGAATGGTAGCTGGTTGGTTGGTTGGTTGATTGATTGTATATTGCTTAATGTCCCGCTTGTGTGGAGACGTCACCAATGCCGGTAAAGGGATGCAAAATTTAGGCCTATGCTCATCGCATACGGCCTTCGAGCAGGGAGGGATCTTTATCGTGCCACACCCACTGTGACACGTGACCTCGGTTTTTGCGATCTCATCCGAAGGACCGCCCCATTTAGTCGCTTCAAGATTACAAGTAAGGGATACTGAGGGTCTATTGTAACCGGGATATCCACAGGAACTTTTCTTAAGCTTAGTCGTTCATTTCGCTCTTAAATTTTGGAACTCTGCCGGTACGATTTTCTTTGGATTTTCCCAGTCTTGGTGTGAGTGTAGGAGCAATATCCACTGTCTTAAGAGTGTCATGATTTGGCTGTGAAAGGTGAAGATAACGAACAGTGATCAATCTCATAACTCCTACAAGCAATACAAAATAGATAGTTGGGCAAACACGGACCCCTGGACACACCAGAGGTGGGATCAGGTGCCTTTGAAAGAATAATGTATGGTTCACCTTTCCATCTGTCAGATATCGTGTTTTGCTCCAGAAACCACAATTTTCACCAGTTTTCTACCTCCATTGTTTAAATAGTTCTACTAACTTTTTTGTTGGATTGCTACTTTTTAATGTTCTGTTGAGCAGAGTTGTCTGATCTGTCTCCTAATGTTTTCAATACATTCTGCCATATAGTCTTTCTTATCTTCATTTGTTCTGAAGGCTAAACCGACAGGTAGTCTCTACTCTCTTCCAAACATTAAATAGAACGGTGAATGACCAGATGATGAATGTTTAGAATGGTGAATGACCAGATGATGAATGTTTATAACAGTGAATGACCAGATGATGAATGTTTAGAACGGTGAATGACCAGATGATGAATGTTTAGAACGGTGAATGACCAGATGATGAATGTTTAGAACGGTGAATGACCAGATGATGTTTCGAACAGCTTTAAGTGTGTACGATAAGACCGATATGTTATTTCCAGTCTGCCTTCTGGTCTAGCTGTAAAGTCCAAATATTTTCAATAGTGTGCAATTAAATCTCTCACAGAGCTCATTTTCCATTGGATGATATGGAGTTGTTCTTGATTTCCCATTGGATGATATGGCGCTGTTCTAGATTTGGTTATGCTGGTAATTTGACAAAGTTTGAAGATTAATAAGGCTCTCGAAATTTGCGTCTTGGTCGCATGGATAGTTTTTGGAATTAGGAAATTGTTGATTAAATGTTGTAGTTTTGGCTGATTTCTTGATTACTCCGTTTACCTGATAAAGATGAGTGCTCATGGCTGGTGTGACCGGGTCGACAGGGGATGCTTACTCCTCCTAGGCACATCATCTCACTTCTGGTGCCCTTGCTCTGCCCTCTATTTTGTATTCTTTATGGGATTTAGGAATTTAACAATGTTCATTATCTTCCCTTTTTCATGTAAGTGGAACTGTCTTTGTCGGCTTTTTTAAGGGATGTATCTTTTGCACTTATATCTGATGTTATTCTGTGCGAGAAAAATCTATCTTGTATTACTGATGCTGTTTTGTCTCTCCCTGGATGGCCCATTTCATCATGAATTTGATGCTAGACTGCATGAGATTGATTGATTGTATATTGTTTAAACGACCCTCTCGAGAATATTTCACTCATATGGAGAAGTCACCATTGCCGGTGAAGAGATGCATGATTTAGGCCTATGCTCTGCGCTTACGGCCTCTGAGCAGGAATGGATCTTTATCGTGTCACATCTGCTGTGACACGGGGCATCGCTTTTTGCGGTCTCATCCGAAGGACCGCTCCATTTAGTCGCCTCTTACGACAAGCAAGAGGTTACTAAGGACCTGTTCTAACCCGGATCCCCATGGGAATTTCTACATGAGAAGAAAAAATTTCTCTTGCCGTGGCCTTCAACTCAACGTGTAGATATATTAACGACGTTTTATCTATTAACAATAATCATTTTCATTCATATATCGATTTGATATACTCCAGTGAACTGAAAAATAAAAGATACCATAGAGTCCGCACTTAGATATTTTATTGAAAATAGATTATTAACGGCAAACTAACAACTTTATGACTAACAGGATGATTCAAACATTTCCAAATTTATGTAGTAATATTCTGTTATTACCTGCATATGGTGTTTATATCTCTCAACTGATTCGATATGCAAGAGCTAGTTCTGCGTATGATCATTTTTAAATCGAGGCAAACTACTGATAAACAAGTTCATAGTGCAGGGGTTTCAACAGTCTCGTTCAAAATCAGTATTTTGCAAATTCTATGGTCGTTATAACGTTATAATTTGCCAATACAACCTATCATTAGATCAAATGCTGTCTGACGTGTTTCATACCGATTGTTAGGCCGTTCTTTGCACACTGATTCTGACTACGGATTAGGGCTCACGACTGGTGTGACCGGTCGACAGGGGATGCTGACACCTGATCCCACCTCTGGTATATCCAGGGGTCCGTTTTCACCCAACTCTCTATTTTGTATTCCTTATAGGAGTTGAGATTGATCTTTGTTCGTTATCTTCACCTTTTCATGAAGCTAGTAACGGTACCTGAAGTTTCAATTTGAATTTCTCTGCATATAATTATAATACGGTTTCGTTAATTATTTTCATTTCTCTGTATATAATTATAATAGGGTTCGTTATATATTTTCAGTTTCTAAGTAAGAGGGTCAAATGATCTTGATTTTCTGTTTATAAATTCTAAGTGGAAAGTTTGGTATTCCAGGATGTAGGGAATCTAAAAACTCTACAACTGGGTCATTTGATTGTGCGATCATCTTGGGCCAATTCGCTTTTTGATTTGGTTGGTCTTTGACAGCCTTTGATGATGTCACTAGACATGGCAAAGTAATCTGCATATGGAATGACGTGGACTGAATTGCAAATTGACTGAATAGGCCTACTTTCTCTTGAAATCTATCATTATCGCTAAATTAGTAACCCAGCGTTGACTTGCTGCATCAAGGTAAACTGTTGATCAGACGTACGTCAAAAATTGCTGTCAATGTAGACTATGAAATTCTGTCCATATAGGTATTCTTTGAATTTGTCACCAAAACACCATGTTAAAGCTAGGAATCATAGTTTGTGTACTGGGTAAATCCTCTCTGATTTACAGAGTCCTTTATTTGCATAAGCTTTACCGGTATCACGTTTTTGACGATCTTGAAATGATATACAGCTCCCAGACCCAAGATGGATACATCTGTGTGGAGTTGGAACGTTTTGTTGTAATCTAAATGTCCTCATATTGGTGGTCGTGATAGGTAAGCTCTCTTCCTTGTTCTTCATCTCATCAGAACAGTGGGGAACATGTTACAAAGGCTGTATACGACATGTTGGATCCGACTTGTATTGTATAAACCGGCCTTTAAATTACGGAAAGTCTGACAACTTGTATAATATATGTATATATGATAGTTCATTGCAAGGTATTTGTTGCAAAACAAATTATTCTTCTGTCCAATGGCTACAGTTCAAAATTTGATACAGAATTCTTCATGTTGGGTACTACTACAAATTAATTGAATATTGTTTAACGTACCGCTCGAGAATTTTTCACTCATAAGGAGACGTCAACATTGACGGTGAAGGGCTGCAAAATTTAGACCTATGCTCAGCTCTTATGGCCTTTGAGCAGGGAGGGATCTTTATCGTGCCACACCTGCTGTGACATGGGGGTCTCGGTTTTTGCGGTCTCATCCGAAGGACCGCCCTCATTTTGTCGCATCTTACGACAAAGGGGTACCGAGGACCTATTCTAACCTGGGTCCCCACGGGTATTACTATTAAAAAGAAATAGTTTAACTGCTGTGGACTCTTTAATTGTCTCAACAAAACAAAGTTATCAATTTTATTATCTTCTGTTAAACACTACATATGCACTTGTGTTGGATTACTATATCGTCCAAGATTTCTTAATGGAAAATATACTAGTCCAAAAACTTAAAATTGTACAGCTCTGAAAAACTATGGACGGAGTGGGATTTTTTTGGCTTAAATTTTTAACATTTTTTCCTTTTATAGTGCCCTACTGACGAAGTTGAAGGGGACTTTAGGTTCGCACTCCGGCCGTCTGTCGGTCAAACCATTTTTCCGCACTTTTTTCTGTTCTTGCAGACATTTATTTCATATTTGGTACAAATTGTTTTGCCATAACAAGTTACAGATCAAGTTCGAATTTCGTTTTGGTCCGTTGATTTTTCACCAATTTATGGCACAAGGACTTCTAAAAATAGCATGAATTGTCAGTTTTCCCCGACTTTGTTTTGTTGTGCTTGCAGAAATTCATTTGATAATTGGTACATTTTTAGTTCGTCTCTTACAAAGTTGATTAGAACAAGTGGATTCACATTCACACCAGCTTAAAGTTTACATCCAAGTTTCTTATTTCTGTAGATAATAGTACATCACGCATTAAAACTTCTAGCATATATACTACTCAAAATTTGATAAGGATCATGGATATTTTTCTGTTTAAAAAATTAATAACTGCATAACTGGCAATATTGTGTCCAAGTGAAATCAAAAACGTCTTCAACAAACTTGCACATGCATTTCATGCCATGGGAAATGCGTTTCTCATCACAGTTTATGCTTTTGCTACCATTGCACGATTTTCACTCAGGCATCGGTGTCCGATTCTTTCTAAAATTTCAAACTCACTTGAGTGTTTACACTATGTTTATCAACACAATGCCCCCTCAACGTGTAAGGTGGTCGTCAGAGGTCGACAACTCAACGCCAAGACCATTTTGTGGCTCTTCAGGCACGACGCCATCCCTTCTGGACAGCAACCAGCCTACGTAACGACCTCCTGAACGCGTCCACTCAGACGATACGGAATCGGCTTCACAATGCAGGTCTCAACTCGAGAAGGGCATGTGTTCGAGTCCCTCTGACTGTTCGACACCGGCGGGAGCGATTGGACTGGGCTGAAGATCATGTAACTTGGACACAGAACGATTGGGTTCAAGTTCTGTTCACAGAGGAGTCCGGGTATTGTTTGGACTTTACAGACAGGAGGCACCGAGTGTGGCGACGACAACGTGAACGTTTCCATGATGCCAACATAGGTGAACAGGATCATTATGGTGGTGGTTCCATCATGGCCTGGGGTGGAATCAGCAGGGATGGAAGAACATTTCTTCATGTCCTGGAGAGAGGAACAATGACGGGGGTGCGGTACCGGGATGAGATCCTCGATGTTTACGTCAGACCCTACGCTGGTGCTGTTGGCCCCGAGTTCATCCTGATGGATGATAACGCCCGTCCTCATCGCGCCAGGGTGGTGGAGCAGTACCTTCAGCAGGAGACAATTGTCCGTATGGACTGGCCAGCGCGCTCGCCGGACTTGAACCCGATTGAGCATGTATGGAACATGCTGCAGGTTGCCCTTTCACGCCGTAGAGCACAACCCACGACTTTGGCATAGCTTGGAAACACCCTCGTGGAAGAACCTTCCCATTGGAAACATCCGGGTGCTTATTGACAGCATGGCTCGACGTTGTCAAGCCGTCATTGATGCAAGGGGAGGCCATACCCGGTATTGACACTTCATCGACTAAGTGTAATGATGGACTATCCCCAAAAACTGTGTAATTCTTTTTCTGGTTTGCTGTTAACTTTTTGTAATGAAATGCCTTTTGGTGTTGTTATCAGATTTCAAGCATTCCGTATTGATAAAAGTTCATGCCGTTCATGAATTTTCATTCATAACCTGAGTAAACACGTTTCTGAGTCAAATTTATGTCTTTTGTTATGTTAGTGGTAAATTACACACATATAACCTAGTGATCCTTATCAAATTTTGAGTAGTATAGTATGGATGTGAATCCATTAGTTTTTATCAGCTTTGTAAAGGCGAACTAAAATTATTGCACCGCAACAATATTCCAATTTCATTATATATAATGAAATTGGAATATTGTTGCGGTCCAATAATTTTTGCGACCGGTAGGGGGCTATGTATTGCCATGCAATAATCTCAGAATGCTTTTTGTATCCGTTTTAGCTCACCTGGGCTTAGTCTTGACTTCCGTACAAGATAATGAAATTCTAGTTACATGTATATGTAACAGTTCAATCTAATTAAAATTAGATCTTCCATCCGCTCCCCAGTTTTCGTGGCGACGTATCGAAAACTGGGGAGCGGATGGAAGATCTACTTTTAATTAGATTGTGTAACAGTTAATCAAATTCTAGTTACATGTACGGTCAAATTCAGTTTTCACATTTTTTGCTACTCTAAGCCTAAATGATACGTTATGTGCCAGTGGCAGTTTATGTGAAGGAAAGTACAGGTTACTTCAAGCTTTAACCATAAGACATGACAATCCAAAGACTTGTTTCACATTTATTGTCCCTTTACATACACATCACATGTCCTTTTATTGTGGAGGGGGTGCTGAAGAAGATCCCCGACCTCTGCCAAATCCTCCTCTCTGAAATAATCAAGAAGCAGGAAATTACTGAAAGCAAACCATAACAACATAATTTCCACGTCATTCTGTTCAGTGTCAGTTTGATGAGATAATGGGAATAATTTTGATACACTATTAACACTACACTTCCATGTCCAAAACTGTTGTATCTATATTTCATCTACATAAAACAAACCCAAGGCTTCAGATCTTTTTAAAGTATTCATTTTAATGATGTATGTCACTAATTGCAGTTACCAACTCCTTTCAAGATTTTCTTTTCTATATTGATGAATTACAATAACAGTTAAGGATGTAGTTTTCAAAGACATTATCCAGTATACATAACTCTTTTTCAATAACATCATGCAAACTACACATCATTCTGGCTTTCCACTTCAGTATAATTTGTGATTCTGTCTCATATCGATTGATTGATTAAGAATTTTTCACTCATATGGAGACGTCACCAAGATCGGTGAAGGGCTTCAAATTTAGACCTATGCTCAACGCTTACGGCCATTGAGCAGTGAGGGTTCTTTAGTGTGCCACACCTACTGTGACACGGGTCATCCATTTTTAAGGTCATCTCCGAGGACCCATGACATTCACACCTGATGCTGAGCGTTTGGCGATGGAACTATCACTACCTGTTATAACGACTTAGGTCTGTTGCGGCCGGGATTCGAAACCCGGCCTTCCGCATGCTGGGCGAACACTCTCATATCAATACACGGCATGCCATCTCATATCAATACACGGCATGATAAACTTTGTACACAAGCTACTCACAAATTGGAAGGATGGATCTGCACCAGCTCCCACATCAGCTTTCTTGTCTCCTCCAGCTAAAAAAAAAATGAAAATGTTATTCAAATACATGAAAAAATACCATTATCCACTGCTTAGTTCTGCCTACGGGGGGTTGATTTTTTTCTTAACATGCTCAAGTCCGGAACTTGAGAGGCCAATTTTTGTTTTTATATTAGATCTAAATTTTCAATCTTTTTATTAATTTTGGCATCTTCGGCATTCTATCTCGGCGGATCTCATGCAAGAAAAAATAATAATAGAGTTATGAACTTAAACTTGTATTTCAATCTGAAATTGAATCATTTTTATTTTCATTTTTCAATTATTCATACAATAATAGGCAAGTCCCTCTGACTTCAAGAATTTTTAACCCCTGGCTTGTATTGTTATTATGAAGCATCATCCACCTACTATTTAAAATCTATTATCAACTGCAGGCTTCAACATATTCAAAACAAACCAAATATGCTTTCTCTAAATATGCATTTACTTTGTAAGTTTAAATCAGATTTCAGCAAAAGAAAAGAACTGACTTTCAACCATCACTAATTTTAACCCCACCCCCTACCAGACACGATCTGACGACCTCTTGCCCTAGGGACATTGAAATCTACAATCATATATGCATTCAGTTTACATTCAATATTAGCAGAAGTAAAGAATATTTTCAAACATTAATTCATATTTTCGTGTACATGACAAATTTGGCCCTGCCCTGGAGTCAAAACCCCCTCCTCGGGAGCCAAGAAATTTACAATTACGACAGAGAGCTTCCTGATCACACAGTCAGTTTTTATTTGATGTCCACAGAAGAAAAGAAGGAGTTTTACACATTACAGAACTAACACTGTCTATTCTCACAAAACTCCTGCCCCGGGAGTCAAAATTTCACTCTCCAACTTTGCAAGAGAGATAAATCTTCCTTGTCCGCCAAAATTTATTCCACTAAAATTGTTGGCATATCAATTGCCAAATTTTAAACCCGTGGAAAAAACCCGCTATACAGTAATTCACAAACAGAATTTTATACTTTTTTAAAGATATTGATTGCAACATTTTTTAAGGTTTTAACCCAACCATTAAAGAGAGCCTAAAGAGGGTAAGTGAACATGAAGGTCAGTGTTTGTTTCCATACCCCCCCCCCCCCCCAATACATAGCAATTTAAGGTTACAGAGAACCACCTACCTAATGTGGGCATTTACTCGACATATGCGATCAAAACTTGAGGGCAAATTTGCCCACAAAGAAAATACTTTGAACCTTAAGGTTGATTTATTCATTTTCTGGTCTTTTAACTTTCTTCAAACATAAAAAAAATTTAAACAACGTAATTAACGTTCTCCAATTAAGTAATGAGGGCAGTGATTACAGGTTAGCATTTTAAATCACAGGTCACTTTATCAGAACTTGCACTCAAAATAAAACTGGATTGATAGAGACAAACTGAAAAACAGCACTTCTGCATCAAAGGTTCCATCAAAATGAATTGTAATTGCATTATAACACAAGAACTTACGAGCTGTACGTCTGTATTCCGCCCGGTCTTGAGCCCCAGGAGCACCACGGGGTCCTTCTGATCCTAAAAATAATTTAAAAAGGCAAAGTTATTTCAGCAATTTTTAAAAAATTGTCTGAAGGTTTTTTTTTTTTACCATTCATCATGATGAAAACTCCTTTAGATCAGAAGAAAGTGACAGGATGCATGTATTTCATTTACACAAAATTTCTACTCAAATGTCTGGCATGGGTAACTGAATGGGTACAATATACTGTAACTCAAAATATTTACATTTATCAATGTTTTGTTGATAATAATTCTTTTAATTGCTAGTTTAATATTAATATACATATTTACATGTGCATATACAAAGAATATCTCAGTTGATTTTTAGAAAATCTGGATTGTTGACATTCATGAATACTTCATCATTAGCCGTGTGTACTTTCCCTGACCATGTACAAGTTCATCCGACTGTAGTGTATTACACATTGAAACGTGAAAATACATGCAAGTATTACATGGAAGCCGTTTAAGACTGTAAACACTTACAATATATTTTTGTTATCAAATGTTAAATTATTCAAATGAAAGAATAAACATAACCTTTAATCAAATTTCAAGAGGTTACATTATTGCTTTTTTTAAAAAAATTAATATTGTTTAAAAGACAGTTATGTCATGTCTGGAGTCATGTCGTGACTGCCAAAGTGGCCAGATATTCTGAAAACTGCCTGACCTCCCGATTTTTCACAGGGACCGTCAAAACCCTTTTCAGTAATAAGGTCTGCCAATTTTTCATGTTTATCATTCTTGAATTTATTCTGGGAATTCTAATTTCTTCGCAATATATTGTTTAAGTTTTATATCAAAGACTACTTCCAGTTTACATATGCATTGTTAAGTTTCCATAAGGATGATGGGTAACTGGCCAATTAAATGATTCATTACTAAGCCTGCTAAAAGAGGAAAGAACCCCAATATTGGAAATAAGGAATGGGATAAGTGGCAGGCATATGAAATGACCTGCGTGTACTTTATAGCAGCAGTGGAGAAGGGGTTAGGGTTGGTCTTTATTGTGAAAGAGAATACTATAACAATAAAGATGTTAACATACATAATTCAGCAATTTATTAAAACTTGATAAGAAGGGGTTTTGTGGGTCCTGCAAACATTTTTCTTGGCAGGACCTATTGTTCTGCTTGATGGTAAAAGATTTTAAGTGGCTGTTTAATTTTGCATTCTTACCAGACATAATAGAATTGTAAATATATATGCATTTTTCAGAAACACCATTGTAGCATACAATATTGATATAAATTGCATGACAGAGTAGCAAATATAAACAGTAAAGTGTTTTGGAGGACATGACAGATGTCAGCTTTATAGAAGTGGAATTACATTTACATTCAAAATAATTAAATACATGCAATTAATTTCTCTGAGCTAGTACATCTTTGACAACATTTACTAGCAGTCAGCATTGATTTCATGACGAGTTTCAGACACTGCATATAGGACTTCTTTTCAGGATGTTATAACATGACTGCTTTACCTTTGGGTCTTTTTTTTTAGGGATGATATAACATGACTGCTTTACCTTTGGGTCTTTTTTTTAGGGATGATATAACATGACTGCGTTACCTTTGGGTCTTGGCCTGGCTGTCTCGGGTCTTGTCTGTCTCTTTAGAGTGGCTGGCACAATTTCCGCTGGCAGGTGGAGATAATCACGTAAATACTGGATACCTTCATTTGTTAGGTACCAGTAATAGTGACGCCATGAAAACTGTTCTCTTACGTATCCTTGTGACTTCAAAGACTACAAATAATCAGAAGTACAGTGATCATATTTCTATATATATATATATATATGAAATATATATATTTAAAGGTACAGAACTAAAGATATATTGTATATCATTTAAAGAAGTTTAGTTATGTCAAACCACGATTGTAGATCTCTCAATTCTGTAGCTCAAAAGTTCTACTGGGTCCAAAGGGGTGGTGATTTAATTAACTCCAAGACTGATGGGAATCAGTGATTAGGATCAGTTTACTGTAACTGATAACAATCAATTACAACCAGACATTTAGAAATTCTACAATGATAATTCTAAAAAAAAATTATCAAAAGTGTAAATAATTTTTCTGCATTTATTTCATTGTTTCTAATCCTCAAACATGTCAAATACCCCAAAGAGGGCTTTCAAATTTAATGAAAACATTTAATCACTATGACCATTTGAGCCCCATCCAAAACCCTTACCCCAGGGGTAATGAAATTTACAATTTTGTGCTTCTTTTAAATATCCATTTAATCTAAATTCAGCATCAATACCATCAAAGAAGATGTTATTTAAATGTTTTACATACAAACACAATATTAGAACCCCAGGGATCATGAGAGTTACAATCTAGGCCTTCCTGCATTAAATAACTAGGCATTTAGTTTCCCGAAATTTTTGAAAATTGGTCAATTTTTGGTAGTTTTTGCCCCACCCTTAAAGCCCCTGGAGTCCTGAAATTTATAATTAATGTCTCCTTTGTCTCAAAGATGCTTCAAACCAAATTTAAAAAGAATTAGAAGGGTAATTATCAAGATTAAGTTTCAAATTTTCCTTTGTGAAAGCACAATGACGAACGCTGACCAACAGCAATAGGCCATCGGAGTTAGGGCTGAAACGATTCACCGAAATATCGATACTGTTCAATATAAACACTCAATTCAATATTCGATTCATTGCCTCGATTTTCGGTTTGATACGTTTATTACAAACGGTTTCAGTAAAATACATCAGTCTCAGCCAGTACATATTATTTCTACCTGTATGAGGGACAAAATAGCGTCAAATAATGTTCAAACTGTTGTTTGCCTTAAGGTTGACGAAAATAATAATAAACCATATCAGTTTAAACTACAGCGAACAGGCATCTCACTGTTTGGCAGTTTTGCTTTTAATATCATGATTTTGAATTTTGATAACTAATTTTTTCTTCAATGTTATTATTGGTTTCTTCTGTAAATTGTATTGTATTGAAAGTATTGAATCGTGGCATAAGTATTGCAATATGTATCGTATCGTGAAGGGGGCATATCGTTTCAGCCCTAATCGGGGTCACTACGGCAACCTAAAAATCTTGATTCTTAGTACGCTGGTACCTTTCTTATCCTTTGCAGATAATATAAAAGTTATCACAATTTATAAAAGGTCTGCGTGACAAAATTGGATACCCTTTACTTCATCCAATATATTCATTATCACTCACACTGAACACGTCATTACTTGTGATAACCTGGTATAAACAAGAGGCCCACGTGCCTAATCGGTCACCTGAATATCAGATAAAGTATCACTAGGCCCAAAGGCTATCAAATCTAGAAAAAATTCCTGTTCTGCATCATCATCAACCAGTTTTGATTATATAGGCCATGGATTAATCCTCATATTGAGGATGTGGCCTCTCTGTCTGTTGAGTGCGAAGTCTTCCTCTCCACATCTGGCGATCCAGTGGGTTGGTAGACTCCATGTTCAGGGCCAGACAATCACGCTTTTAGAGTTTGTCCAGGAAAGCCGTGGTCTGCCTTGGCCCCGCTTTGCTACAATGTTCATGCATCTGACCTGCGAGATCCAGCTTGTGCTGCGCTCAACGTGTCCAAGCCATCTCAGCCTGCCCAATTGGAGAACTTCAGCAATGCCTCTTACTTTAAGCCTAGATAGAAGAGTCTCAAAGTGGACGTATCTTCAGGCAGGTCCATCTTATCATGGCTCTGTCATTATGTTGAAGGCGCTTGACAGTGCTAGCTGATGCTGCCCACGTTTCTGAACCATTGAGCATGACACTCCTCACACAGCTGGAGTAAACTTGACCTCTGATTGTAGCAGGGAGTTGCTTGTTTGTGAGGATAGGAAGGAGTTCTCTGAACTTTTTCCAGGCTGACTTGCACCGCGTTTTGGCTGCAAGCTCACCCCCCCCCCCCCCCCCCCCCCCCCCCAGCTAAAGTCTAATATTTAGTTATACAGCACAAAATAAGATGTGTTCTTAAAACTTAAATACCCCTAAAAATGCCTACACTAATTAAAAGATTTTACTTAATTAATACAATATATCCAACATTAACATGATATGACTAATTTGGACCCATCCCAAAGTCAAAACCCTGGGGTTGAAAAATTTAAAATTTTGGGATATCCATTTCTGCTTTTCCTAGATATGCATTTAGTTTTCATACTGTATCATGGTATCAGCAAACTTACAGTTAAGTCTTTCATGTGGTAAAGATAATAATCACTATAATAATTTTGGCCCCACCCAGGAACAAAATTCTTTACCCCTGGTATCATGAAATTCACTATTTTGGTAAATAAATACCTACTACATCTAAATATCTAGTTCGGCCAATTTAATATCAATAACATTAGGCCAATTCAACTTAATTAGTAGATTATCATCCAGGGTTACAAAAAAATATGGGGCGGATGAGAAGATTTTATTTTTTAATTTTTATTTCCCCCAGAGAAAAAATTGATGAAAAAAGGCATCACACAAAGTGTTAATCAAGTTTACATTCAATGAATCCTTGGTAGAAGATATAAAACCAGCAGTCTGTGACTTTAATCATTCACTCATGTCAGCGGGAAGGATGTTTGTTTGAAATCGTAAGTTTTACGAAAATAAAAAAAATCGGGGCGGGCGGAAATGATAATTTATCAATTAATTTTTAATTGGCCAGAAAGAAGATATTATCTAAATGTTTAACACCTATACACTACATACAGGTAGGAAGAGCACATGTAGAAATTGAGACAAAACAAGAGAATTTAATTTTTTCCATTAAATAATCATGCTAATGAATTTTTCATAATAGACTACTAAAATTTACACGATACATATACTAACCGTTAATGCCTTAATAACATGAAGATTAGGGACATCAATTTCTGGGTGTTTTGGAGCTGAAAAATCTTTCTTTGCTACCAAAACACCTTCTTTGAACAAGTACTCAAATATAAGCACTCGGTTCTTTTTGGGCATCAACATCCTGAAAAGTATAAATTGCAGTGCAAAATTATTTATGATTAATTTTGTTAGCAATCTGATTCTTCAAATGACAAAATATTAACAGTGGTACAGGCAGAGCACTCGTTTCTTAAGAGTCGTTTAGGGATTTCTTAAAGGATCTGTAAAGGACCGAAATTCGGCCCCACTCCCAATGCTGAAAAGCAAATGTTTCCCCCAAAATGACATCTAAAATTCTCAAAGTATGATCAAAAATAAGATCGCAAATCAAAAGTTTCTAAAAGAGCTCACCACTCAAAATACTTTGGGTATTTGGGCCAAAAAACAAAAAAAAATGTTGGTTTCCACTTTCACCTCAAAATTTTGTTAGGTAGTGTGCATTCTAATTATTTTTTTTATTTTAAAGGTTGAATTGTTTTATAATGATTTAGTATTGTACTATGCATAAAATACAGTGATTATCTAGTCATCAAATAAAAGTAAATGGTGAATCAAAACATTTCCTTCACTGTACTGTAAACAAAAACTGTTTCTGTATTTTGGAATCTGTCTAGTATTAGTGCATAATAAATAACTTAATAAGTCAATAAATATACTCTTGTTGTAGTGATGACATTTGCAAAATCTAAAAGACAGCACAAAACTCCATGGTGCCATTGGACTAATCTTGGCCGAGATTCTTTATACTGACTCTGCCGCCGAACCTTTGTGTCTGGAAATCCTGTTAACTTTACCGGTAACTGGTGCTAGCAATTATTGTACACCTTGGCAACAATGCTATTTGCTTTAAATAATTAAGTTATTTGTTTTCTAAGCTAACTTTCCATCACTTATCAGTCATGCATTGCTTACAATTTAGATATGTAAATCCCCAAATAAAGCCAATAACTTATTTTTTTCCATTCAAAAGATGGCGTCCATGGTGTTTTTTTTGATGCACTAAACACCTGAACTACTCAAACCCCGACTCGACCTTACCAAGCATAAATTTTGTCATTGATACACTTTTAATGTTTTACGTACGAGTTTTTTAAAGAACACTTTAATGGTAATGTATATTTCTTTAAGTTTAAGGAATCAATGCTCATATTTAATCAGATTATATGAATGATATCAGTCAATAAAAAAGATAAATAAACACCAATAACCAGGAAATACTTGATTAATATACAATCTATATGAATCCAATACAAAATTTATGTTGGCAAGGTAAATTAGGGCTTTTAAAAGTTCAGGTATTTAATGCATCCTGATATACTGTCATGGATGCTATATTTTGAATGAAAAACAAGTGGTTGTTTTAATTCTGAAGTTAACATAACTAAACGGTAAGAAATGCATTGCACATACAGTAGCAATGGAAAGTTAGTTTAATATACAAATAACTGAAGTAGACAACTTTGTTGTCAAGGTGCACAATAATTGTTTGCAGCAGCTAAAGTTGACTTATAAATTTGATTTATGAAGGACTGTCCCAATATTCGGCAACAGCTTAGCCTTTTATATTCCAAATATCCAGCCAAGCCAAATCTCAGCAGTGGTTGTCATTCACCATGGTTCTTGTGTGTAAGATCATGATTACCATTTTTATATTATAACGTTTAAAATTTAGGAGTGAGAATGGAAAGAAATGTGTTAGGGTTGGTCGGGAAAGTGGAAACCAACATGTATTTTTTTTTGGCCTTACTTATTGCATAGCTCTGCATCAGTATTCTACAAATCTGTCAAGTGTCATGTAGATACTATCGTGTTAAAAGTTAAATCATAGTATTGTTAAATAACAAGAATTTCAAAACTTTAGATCTTCAAGTGAGAACCCTGGCATTTCCTCTGACCATTCGGACAAGTGAAGAGATGGAAAATCAACAAGAGAATGGGACCAAGATTGATTGTGATCATGACACAAACAGTTAATCAAGTCTTTCAAAACACTCCAAGACGAGTTCAACACAAAAACCGGCAGTGATTTTTTTTGTTTTTCAAACTACCACCCCTCCTTTTGAATTGGGAAAAAATAGCGAAATTTTCCTCAAATTGGGAAAAATCATTCATAGTAAATTAAAATGGTAAAGATGCATAAAATAATCAAATAACAATTTTTTGTTTGAGGTTTATTTCAGATCTGATTTAAAATCATAAAATAAATCATTATTTAGCATTAAATATGTATTGGAAGTCACACCTTGTATATATATTATTTACTTTTTCTAAGAAATACTTATTGTCTAATTTCATAAAGAAAATAATAAATTATTAATTCACCAGCATTTGTACCCATAATCTTGTAAATATTATATTAATAATCAAGTTTCCAGAATGTCTCTCCTGTTTTGTATTTTTCGAATTTTAGTAAAACCCTATACTGTTGGCCACTTCCTGTTATTAGCCTGACCCTACAAAAAATGGCGGTCAAAATAAATTGTAAACAATATGGCTTAATGTGCATCTGGAAGCTATATACTTCGCTGCATATCTGCTAATATGGATGCCTCTATTGTTTTACATATTCTTTACAAAACCTTTTGCATGTGCAGTGGTTTGGAGAATAAAACTGAAGAAAAAAAACGTATTTACTCTGTCAGAAATATACGGTAACCTTTTTTTTTAAATGGCCTAATTTCCCTAGATTTGAAATTGGGAAAAACATATATATATAATTGGGAAAAAATAGCTGATTTTAGTGAGGGGAAACAGCCGAATATTGGTGGCATTTTAGCCCCCAAAAAATCACTGACCGGGACCGTGTCATGATAAAAAACCCTCCCTGCTCAAAGGCCTTAAACGCCAAGCACAATCCTTAATTTCGCAGTTTTCACCAACATAGGTGATATATCCATATGAGTGGGAGATTCTCGAGTGGGACATTCAACAATATACAACCAAACAACCAGAATGGAAACAAATTCCACAGGTTTTACAGTGATTCATTTTGGCGTGCGTCCTGCATAAATTACGCATTGAATTTGCTCAGGACGCATGATTTCAATAACTGTGCATCCTAGCGGATGCATGAACATTCGAAATTATATGAACATGTTTTCACCCCCACCCCATGAAATCTAAGCTCCAGAACGTACTACACACCCGAGATCTTCCGAATTAAAAATTATGATATTTCATTGGTCAACTTGCATTGCATTAACCAATGACACCAAATGATATATAAGGCATTACGGCGGGTAAACAAAACTGGGAACTAGAATTTCCTCGCATATTTTTTTTTTAATGTTTTAAAACTTCCTAATCAGGGAAAGTTAACAACAGTTTTGCAAAGTGATGTGAATGATAATATTGCCAGTAACTACGGGTAAAAAAACAAACGCAGAGTCCCCGAAATCAAACGTCAGTCCTGAAAACGAAGTAGAGGTTGAGAAAATTCGAAAGGTGAAAACAAGTTCATCAAAAATGGCTTACATTTTATTCTTGGCCAAGATTTGAGAAAAATGTAGAAAACGGAGGAAAATTTATTTATTGCAGCATTTGCACAGAACAGAAAAACTAAATGACATATAAACAAAGTAGCTAGGAATAAAAACTTCCATCATTCAACTTTAAACATCTGAAAAATCATTTTGCAATATGAACTACGAATAAGAATTTTATGCAAATGAATTATCCGATAGGTTGTAATAAAAAGCGAAATATTTATTCTCTATAAGGGGGTGACAACAGTAAGCTTCTTCCTTAACGTGGTTTGTTTATACCTGTGATTGTCAGGCTGTTTGTTTGAAATAATGAAATTTGGACTCATTGATTTTAGCATGGGACTCATTATTGTAATCAAGGGGAGTCCGCTGGACTCATGATAACCATTTTCAAAATGAATCACTGGTTTTACTTCCATTACAGACAGTGATAAAGAAGAAAAAAAGTCGTTTTCCCCGTTGTGAATGAAATTAACTAGGTAATATAATACTAGGTAAAAAATCGTTACAATTCTTACTCCAACTCTTCATAATTTAGAAAAACTGCAACAAGAACTTAGGTAGTGTATATCAATGACTATACTCTTGTTATAGAACTTCAGATAATCTTCTAATGGTATAATTTAAAATACTAAGCGATGAAATGTCGGCAAATGTGTTAATACAGAATGGAGGGAGGGATGTAAACAATGCCATTTAAACGAGTGTCCTTCTGGTATTACCATAAATTAATACGTTAGGAAACGTAATTAATGTGTAAGTTTCCTATTTTATTTTATTACTACATGAAAATTGCATATTCAAGACGATATCGTCAGATTTTGAAGCATCGGGGACACTCACTTGCCAATTCAGTATGGCTTTCAACCGGAAAAGGAAGTTACCTACAAGTGACGTCTAAATGCCGACAACATATACTGAAGTAAATCTAAGGATCCGAATTAATTATAATTATCTAAACGTTGACATCTTCAAAGCATGTAGAAGTAGTAAATTTGTATCTGAAAAATAATATTGAATTTCAATTTTGAAAGAGTAACAATTTGTTACACAAATCTGATATCATCCGATTTCCGTCAATTAGTAGGTGCTGAAAATCAAGGGCGATAATGAGTGAACGTGTCATTTGTCTGTTTATTCTTTTAAATTTAAGCCCAGTGCCGGTCTGTTCACTAAGAAAAATCACCGAAGATGACATAAAATTATATAGGTAATACATTGCGTGATCATTTTATTGCTTTACTTTTACAGTTATTAGGAAATAGTGTGAAGTACAATTTTTCGTCTGCTGTGAATGGAGGAAATTCGAAATTTACTGTAATCTAGCTATAAACTGTCTCTAAGTGCTCTGTGCATTTTAATTTTTAAAGTGATATCCTTGAATATTATCATGTCTGTGTATTTCGATGCTTTTTCACAATAAATTCATATAGTCTTTTTTTTTTCTGACACTCTAATTCTCTAGGCAGCGAGTTGTATCCATGTTTCATCATGCTTATGATGGGTACATTAAGCATGCTTATCCATACGATGAATTGCGACCTCTTACATGCGATGGACATGACACTTGGGGAAGGTAACTATGCAAATCAAATTCTTGTCTTAGTATTTATTATCAGTGTCTACATAAACTGATAGCACTATATAATATATCAATCTGTCATAACCAATGTCCATTACAACTGTGTCCAATCAAGTGGGGATCTGGGTTAGAAAAGGTCCTATGACAGTACCTCATGCTTGTTGTAAGAGGTGACTAAATGGGGCGGTCCTTCGGATAAGACTGCAAAAACCGAGGCCCTGTGTCACAGCAGGTGTGGCACAATAAAGATCCCTCCCTGCTTAAAGGCCGTAAGCACTGAGCATAAGCCTAAATTTTGCAGCCCACTGCCCTTCACTGGCAATGATGCTGTCTCCATATGAGTAAAAAATTCTCCAAACAACATACAGCCAACCAATCAACAACTGTGTCCACTGTCAATGAAATTTACAATATTGAGTACATTTCTTCCCTATGTCTTGGCAAAGATAAATTTTGATAATGTGGTCTTATCTTGAATGTTATTATATAAATAGTAATTTTAAAAAAAATTATGATGTTGCTACGCAATGCATTTATTATTATTCGTATTGTTCCATATATCTGAATATTTGTAATTTATGCATGTTATTTGATAAATTCTGGTAATTTATTTTTTTTTTGTATAGCTATTCACTGACCCTGATTGATGCATTAGACACACTGGCAATTATTGGGAATAACACAGAGTTTCAAAGAGTGGCTGAACTGATTATCAACAAAATGGACTTTGATATTGATATAAATGCTTCAGTCTTTGAAACTAATATCAGAAGTAAGTAGAGTGCCTGTAACTGAATCTATATTACATAAAGTGCAACTGTTGGAAAACAAAAAATACAACAGACAAGACTGGGATTCAACCTGGGCCCCCTGAATCTCCAGTCAGGTGCTCTACCAACTGAGCTATCTGCTATCTGCAAATAAATAATAAGCCTGTCTGACCATCCCTCTTTGAATGCCTTCACACTTTTAAAGACATCAATCCAGCTCTTTATCCCCTGGCAGGCATTTTCACCTGTCACTTCAATGGACTGGTCTCTGGCAACAAATGTAACAGGAACAAAAAATGCAATGGGCCAGACCAGGATTCAAATCCAGGTTCCTTAAATCTTCAATCAAGTGCTCCACCAACTGAGCTAACTGGCACTGGTTTAGTGATCAAACAATACATTGTATGTAGTTGAATCCCACCTCAGACCTCTTAGTTCAATGTGTGCTTCATTCTCTGCCATACATTCGATTTGATTCGGTTCAAACAACAGTATGTATCATAATGCACAATATAATGAATAAGGCAACATGTACAAAAATGTAAGATAATGATTTTTTAAGACAAGGAGTACCAACACATTACCAATCATGACAATACCATCTCACTATAAAGGATACAGATTCTGCTGCAATATGAAACTGTTATACAGAAATACAGTGTACCATTATTTTTTTTTTTTTTTTTCATAACTATTGAAAAAACATAGATGTTTGATAGATATTTTTAATTCGTTGGAAAACCTAGCGTCATTTACATTTAAAGTTTTACATGTGGATATATTGGAAAAATCTTTTTCTCAAGAACAACAGGATCATGAATAGTCATATGAATGTGCAAGCATCCCCAGGTAGTGCAGATAAATTTTGCAAGTCATGACCCCCTGGGGGTCAGGAGGTATGTTGGGGCCACAATAGGGGATCAAAGTTTTACATAAGAATTTATAGGGAAACGTCATTAAAATTCTTCATCTCAACAACAGCAGGGTCATGATTAGTCATATTTGAAATATGCAAACATCTTCAGGTAGTTCAAATTCAAGTTTGTTCATATCAGGGGGTCCCAGGGTTAGTGTGGGGCCACAATAGGAGATCAAAGTTTTATATGGGAATTTGCAGGAAATTGATTTTAAAAATTTCTTTTTAAGAGTAGCAGGGCCACATTTAAACATGTAATAGCTAGTATTCAAGCTGTGTGGATTCAAGTATTTTAGTCCCTTACCAGTGAAGCCAGAGGGGACTTTAGGTTTGCAATCTGTCAGTCTAACAAATCAGTTTTCTGCACTTTTTTTCATCATGCTTGCAGATATGGGACATTGCATTACCATGACAAGTTACAGATCAAGTTAAGATTTTGATCTAGTCCATTGATTCAATGCTGAGTTATGGCCCTTGGACTTAGAAAATAGACTCAAATACTGGGTTTTCTGCACTTTTTTCATCACGCTTGCAGATATTCCTTTGACATTTGATACATTCATTGCTTAAAACCATGACAAGTTACAGATCAAGTTCGAATTTTGTTCTGGTGCAATGGTTGTTTGCTGAGTTATGGGCCTTGGACATGAAAAATATGGAATTTGAATCTGTCATAAATGGCTTTTATTTTATGGTACCTGGTTATTCTTGTGTGTAAACTGTTAATGTATGATTATTCATGCAGAATATTATGCAGACAACTTGACATGGGGCCAGTCGGGGACATGTATTGCTATGCAATACCTACAGACTTCTTGGTTTTTAGCTCACCTGAGCTGAAAGCTCAAGTGAGCTTTTCTGATCACCCATTGTCCGTTGTTAAATGTCTGTCTGTAAACTTTTCATACCATCTAATTTACTAGCCCGGTCATTGAGGAATTTGGTTAGTATTCAAATGAATTAGCCCCAAGAACACATGCTCTTTACAATGCACTAACCCAAATCCATGATTTATTGGCCCCAGACCATCAATTATTTTGAGCCCTGTTATAACACATGCTAATTAGATTATTCTATGCAGTCAATGTCACAGTGTTCATTTGTAGTTTTGAGAACAAAGATAAATACAAATTTATATTGAATGCAAGCAAATGACGAAAATGAAAAAAACAAACTCATTTTCTTAATTAACATGGATTTATTTCAATTTCTCTGAAGATCAAGTTTAGTGTGTAAATATTCATTTGTAAAAATGATAAAGATGCAGTTGTCATATCTGTAGTGTTAATAAAATTCAGGATTGTCATTTAGAAGTATTGAGAAAATTGATAATTTGAAATTTGAATGATTATTTGCCATTTGTCAACTTTTGCCAATATTTTCACATTTATGGTATACGTTGTTCAAAATTGAAAAGTTCAAGTATCTTTTTAAATCAAATGTAAATGTTCCAGATGCATTTCAAGTTTATAATTGTGTATCATTTATTGCTCATAAAGAATCCATTTTGCAGTAATGTGTCTTTTTTCAGTTCTCGGTGGATTGTTGTCAGCACATTTGTTCACAAAGCGAGCGGGAATGGCAGTAGAACCAGGCTGGCCCTGTTCTGGACCCCTCCTCCGGCTAGCAGAGGATGTAGGAAGACGCCTTCTTCCAGGTAAGTTGATGAGATTCCGAGGCTAATGGGGAACTAACAGTTCTCTGAATGTTGACAACCTTTATGCAAAATTATAAGACAAACTAAACTCCCAGGTTACTGTGTTTTTCCACACATCCTGGTATTTATTACCTTACAAAGTAAATGCACAAGTGCATCACAATAGAAATCTGTTTACACTGTAGTAATCTGTTTACACTGTAGTAATCTGTTTACAATGTAATTATCTGTTTACACTGTAGTTATCTGTTTACACTGTAGTAATCTGTTTACACTGTAGTAATCTGTTTACACTGTAATTATCTGTTTACACTGTAGTAATCTGTTTACACTGTAGTAATCTGTTTACGCTGTAGTAATCTGTTTACACTGTAGTAATCTGTTTACACTGTAGTAATCTGTTTACGCTGTAGTAATCTGTTTACACTGTAGTAATCTGTTTACACTGTAGTAATTTGTTTACGCTGTAGTAATCTGTTTACACTGCAGTGGAATGGATGTAGTGGGGATGAAGTGTTTGGCAATATAGCTTTGTGTGTACAACTTGTCAACAATATCATTGGCAAAAAAAAAAGAGATGAAAATAAGTGAACAGTTATTTTTGTTACCAGTGTCCAATGTTTTCATGTGTAAATTGTGGTAGATTTCCAGTGGTAAATCTTCAAGTATTCAATAATTTCTGCATTGTATCGATATCAGCAGTAAAAAAAAAAAAACAACCCAGAAATGCTGCTGTATGATGTATTAAGAGAATAACTGCATGGTTTCGGCATTAGATGGTCATCATCAGATTAAATGGTAATTTAACAAATTGCTGAAGTGTAAGTTGCAATTGTAAGTGTTTAATGACTTCACATTTATGTTTACGATATACAGGTAATATTTACACAAATAAATTCTGTTCATTTTGAGTCCATTAAAAATTAGTATAGATAATCTAATACTATGATAAACATGGTACATGCGATTGTATATTAAATACAACATGATATGTGAGTTTACAATTATCCATTTACTATTAGATAACACTGACAATGTTGGAAATTGTCGTGTCTTGAGGCCATTTTATGCTCTTCATTGCAACTTGATAATTTTGGAGTGGATCATTTTATCCTGGGTAGCTGCATGGGATACTTTCTTTGGGTCAGACTGGAGTTGTATTAAAGGCACAAATGGGTAGGAATGTTAAAAGTTTGTCTTAAGAGATTTTAGTTATTATTATTATCAAGAAAGTTGATCTGTTGCTTACGATATTCATAGGTGAATTCATTTTGATTAATGCAATTTGATGGGTGAAGTATATAGTCAGACACTCCATGAAGAGATGAAGTTTTATGGAATACATGAGTCTAGATGAAGTGACTGGTTGGATTTGCTGGGAGGAGATAAGTGATGCAGTGATTTGCTGGGAGGAGATAGGTGACTGGTTGGATTTGCTGGGAGGAGATAAGTGATGCAGTGATTTGCTGGGAGGAGATAGGTGACTGGTTGGATTTGCTGGGAGGAGATAGGTGACTGGTTGGATTTGCTGGGAGGAGATAGGTGACTGGTTGGATTTGCTGGGAGGAGATAGGTGACTGGTTGGATTTGCTGGGAGGAGATAGGTGATTCAGTGATTTGCTGGGAGGAGATAGGTGACTGGTTGGATTTGCTGGGAGGAGGTAGGTGATTCAGTGATTTGCTGGGAGGAGGTAGGTGATTCAGTGATTTGCTGGGAGGAGGTAGGTGATTCAGTGATTTGCTGGGAGGAGGTAGGTGATTCAGTGATTTGCTGGGAGGAGATAGGTGACTGGTTGGATTTGCTGGGAGGAGGTAGGTGATTCAGTGATTTGCTGGGAGGAGATAATTATAGTGATGCAGTGATTTGCTGGGAAGAGGTAGGTGATTCAGTGATTTGTTGGGAGGAGATAGGTGATTCAGTGATTTGTTGGGAGGAGATAAGTGATGCAGTTGAGATTGATCTCTGTAGTATATTGCTCTAATTGAGACTAAAGTTTCTGTATCTGGGTATGAAATGCAGTGGATTTGTTGTCCCAATACTCTTGAATGGTGTTTCTGGTTTCCTACTAAAATTTGAGGTGTAGTTGTTCCTAGTGAAACAAAAAACAGACATACATTAAAATTTCAAAAATGTTCAACTTCCTCTAAGACACTGCTGGGTCAACAAACTTTTCCCAAATGTGGCATAAGTGAGATTTTTAGAGTAATAACAAAAATTGTGACTCTCTTGGGTCTCTGAAACTTGTGAAGCCTTATTAGGGGTTTGAGAACCGTCTCTGAATACTCTTGTTGTTTTATAGATAGGAAATTTTTAAATCTATATATGATATGTATTAAAAACAATTACTTTGCATAAGATGTAATGATGTGTATCATCCTCTGATGATCTAATTTTTCTTTCACATGATACAAATATCATTAGTTATGACCCCATATTCAGAAAAGTAGCAAAGATGAAAATTCTCAGAAGTTATAATGAAGACTTCTTCCTCGCACAGCATTTGACACGCCTACTGGAATGCCATATGGAACAGTCAATCTTCGACATGGGGTCCCCAAGGGGGAAACTACTGTAACATGTACTGCAGGAGTTGGGACATTTCTGATTGAATTTGGGACATTGAGCCGACTAACTGGAGACCCAGTGTTTGAGAAAGTTGCAGTTAGAGCACTGCGGGCTCTTTGGAACTCGAAGTCTACACTGGATCTGGTATGTCACTGGTGTATTCATGCTTTCTCTTTATAATAAAGAGGAAATTCTAAGTCTATCTATTCCTGAATTTTAGAGGCAGAATTGAATATTTAATGAATTATGAAGAGCTGGCATTTTTCCTTGAACAGGGTTGTCAATTTTGCGTTATCTGTATTCTGAGAACAGGTTGGCAATCACATTGATGTTAGTACAGGGAAATGGACAGCGCTAGACTCCGGTATAGGAGGGGGCATCGACTCCTACTTTGAGTATTTAGTGAAAGGATCCATAATGTTTGATATTCCTGAACTCCTGGAGCACTTCAGAGGTATTCACATATATCTTCCAGTAAATCAAGTAGCAAATATTCTTTCTTTCTTACTTTGGTATTTCTTTTCATTTTCCAGCCGATGAATTACAATAATTGAAATGAACATTAATTCTCATCTAGGTCAAAATATATACTCTTTCTCTACAGCTGATCATATCCCTGTAAGTGAAAAATTATGAAAAGGGGCTTAGAAAGAACAAACAAAACATGTACATGTATATACAAATACACACGAAAAACCAATGAGGACCATATACATGTAGGAAAACAGGTATGTTTGTAAGTGGATGCTAAGAAGACATTTAATGTTACCAATGACAAGTATATGTATACACGTATCATCATTTCAGTGTATGAGAAGGCTATTGTTGAACATGTAAAAAGGGACGACTGGTACATGTGGGCACATATGTCAAAAGGAGGGATAACTCTTCCTATGTTTACTTCATTAGATGCTTACTGGCCAGCAATTCAGGTAATGGACTAGAAATGTAATCAGGACTATGTTAAACTTCTTGATGAAAATTTTGTAATGTTCTGAGATGTGTGTGAAGTAGTTTTATCAAGATAGGGATATCCTGAAGAAATTTCAGAAAAAGTTCTGGTAATAAAGTCCATGTTGATTTTCTTTAGAGTTTACTGGGTGATGTAGAGAGTGCCATGAAGACAATGCATAACTTCCATCAAGTATGGAGGCAGTTTGGTTTTCTACCCGAGTACTATAATATTCCAAAGAGTGAGGCCCACACAGGGAGAGAGGGATATCCACTCAGACCAGGTAGCCTCAGCTTTCATACCTTAAAAAGATGACATTTTAATTTCAAATTTTTGAATTTACAGTGGAGCCTCGGTAATCCGGACGCCATTAGTCCGGACGCTTCACCTTCCGGACGATTTTTCTAGGGAACGGAATTTTTATACGTTATTTTGCATCATTAATCCGGAAATTTGCATTCCGGATCCGGACGGTCACTTTTTACTACAAAACGTTATAATGCATTGAAAATTGTACCGTTAATCCGGACGGTAATTTTGTTTAGGGAAGGTCTGTGTCGGACAAGTTTAGCAAGGCGTAAATTATAAAGAAAACAAGCCAAACTGTCTAATTGAAGCGATTACCTGTACCCTGTCAACACCTCCCTCCAATTAGGTGGTGTGTGATGATAAGTGTGTTAGATAGCACGTGCCGATAGAGACATTGTATTGCCAATTTTCGCACATAAGATCTTTATTGCGTGTTGTGTTGAATTTTGTAAATAAATCTGTAGCATATTATTTTATAGTCTTGATCAATACCCTAATAGTATTAATAAATTAAACATCATGCCGTAATGATAATTTTTTAACTGCAACACATATCAGTTGTACTGATTCGTAAATTGATATCGGCTTATTCACATCCAAAGAGTGTAGATTATACTTCTAGATTCTGGATTTTATACTGTTGATTGGCGTGAAATATACATGTATATTCATGCACATGTATATGTAGTATAAGTTTTTAACGTTTAGAATGTCACGCATGTAGAATGTATCTGTGTACAATTGATTCTTGTTACGATGTTGTAGAGCTTTATTGCTTTCGAATTTTTAAACTCTGGGTAGAAGTGAGAAAATTACCATTTAAAGGAAAATGACAATTAAATTCTGTATGTACCTGTAATGTTAGTTTCACCCGAGTTTTGTTCCGTTATTATCGCATCATGAAAATAATAGGTGCGCGTGGCTAGATCAAAGCAGTAGTAGGTCTTGATATTACGAGCTTAAATGATTTTGTTCTCCCGATATTGTCTTGGATAATTATAGAATAAGAAATATAAACTCTGGCAGATTGAATTTTGGTTAAAGAATGTTGTCAACTGACATGATAATCACGAAATTCTTATGCCAACATTGGCCGATGAAGATTGTTTTAACAGATCGCTGAACCCGTGAATCGTGACAAATGGAAATTACCGGCCTTTTTAAGAAGTAAAAGTGTGATGAAATGTTTGAAGTGTAAATGATTATGTTAGTTACTAATGATTTATTTACTTATAGTTACATAAAGTGATTCATTATTTGTTTTAGTGCAGACGGTACACAGTTTTGTATATTTATTTGTAGGGATCATATGTATGTACAATGTAAGCACAGGCAAATACACTGAACATGTACATTAAATTTTAGTGCTTTGAAATACATGTACATGTAAATGTTAACATTATCATAATTTATTTACTAATGCAAATGGTTAAATCCATTGATAGAATGTGTTTAATTCACTATGCATCAATAAAGTAGGCACATATTGGTTACTTATGTAAAGATAGAAACTATGCGATTCAATTATCCGGACGCTTCATTTATCCGGACGATTTTGCTGGGAACCAAAGTGTCCGGATTAACGAGGCTCCACTGTATATGATTTAAACAAAATAATGTAATGATAGTTTTAAACAGATTTGTTTAAGAATGTTTGTAGTGTGTGCATTATCCATCAAAATATCATCACAGAGAATTTGAATTCAATTAATGTTGACTTATTCTTTATCATTTTTGCCAGAGCTAATAGAAAGTGCTGTATACCTATATCAAGCCACCAGAGACCCCTTCCTACTGGAGATAGGTATCGACATGTTGGAAGCAATAGAACACAGCACCAAAACCAAGTGTGGATATGCAACTGTAAGTAATTTTAGTCTGTGGGTAGATATAAAGGGGGAGGGGCAAAAGAATATAGAATTGTGACTTTCTTCTAGTAATGAATTGATAATACAGGTTTTACACTTACATTTTACTCAACTCCAAGAAGAGAAATAGAAAAAAAAAGGTTTTACATTTTGTAACCAAAACAAATTGATATCTTAAGATAAATAGGAATAATCTTTTGAGACAGGGAATTTTATCCAGGTCAGTTAGAATGAGGAATCAAGCAAAAATTTGGTTTAGACCCAGTATGTGTGTGTGTGTGTGTAAGGGGAGGGGGGATATGTATATCTGAAATCCTAGACCTAAAATATTTTAGCAGTTATGGAATAAAAAATAAATATCATGATGCAATGCCATTATAACATTGACAATAAGAGGTTCATCAACAAACTCTCTGTTGTGCTAGAGTTTGTAAATACATTGATTTTTACAGGTGAAAAATGTCAACACCCATCAGCTTGACAACAGAATGGAAAGTTTCTTCTTGGCAGAGACTACTAAATATTTGTACTTACTGTTTGACCCAGATAACTTCATCCACAATAATGGCAGTCGTGGCACTGTTATTCAAACCCCCAGCGGTGAGTGCGTGATTGATGCTGGTGGATATTTCTTCACCTCTGAGGCACACCCCATTGATACAGCTTCAGTGTACTGTTGCAGCAGTCAGAAAAAGCAAGATGACAAGTTACTACAGAATATGCATGATAACCTAAACTTGCTCTCTCTATTCGATATTGATGATGGGGATGAAATTAAAGGAAAGAAACTAGAACGTTTCACTCGAGATTTACACAGTGACAAACTTGGCCAAACAAATGGACTACCTACTGATGATTTTTCCTCATCGAAAGGATTTCAAAGCTCTGTGATAGAACTTTTGTCTGCTTATCTTAAGAAAGCAGATGGCGCTGATGCTGACATCGGTCTTGCAAAATTAGGAGCTAGTCTCGAGTTGCTCAAATCCCAGGTCACCAAATCAGAAGCCGTTCATTCAAGTATGAAGGATACCAAAGGTGTTGTGAATGATGGTGAAATTATAGTGGATTTAAGAAAATCCACTAACTTGCATGATAAAGTAAAGAGTATGGAACCAGACATAAATCTTCAAAATTCAAAGAAACCCCAGTCAGATACTGATATAGAGAAACAAAAAAGAAGTGAAAATCTGCCAAGTAATGATGCAAAATCAGAATTACCAAGTTCCACAACACAGGTGGCCCCTAATGAAGCAGAGGCACCACCTGCTGACCGAAAGTACGAAAATGTGAAATCTGATACAAGGACAGATTCATCCTCGAGTGAGCCGTTGTATGAGAATGGAGCAGATGATCATCTGAGTAGTGTAAATAGCAGTGGTGAGATTAACAGTGAAAGTGTAAATTCAGACATGAAACAAAATTCAAAGGTGCAACAAACTGAAGGAAAACCCCCTAAAAGTGTTGTATTGAGTGTTAAAACTGACAACACTGGGCTAGCTAGTGTACAGACTAGTCAAACACCTCAGACAAATTCAAAGAAGGTGCATCACATCACAAAATTCAACACCGTAAAAAAGAGTAATATATTTAATCTAGAAACTATTTATAACCTTTTAGGGAGTGCTAATGAAAAAGACACTGTTCCCTCACCAAATATACACCACCTTTATAAGACTATTAACAATTATCCTTTACAGTATACATCAAAACCAGAACTTATGATGTGTCAATCACAACCATTTCATATGCGATTATCATTAAGAGGTGAGATGTTTACTGTTGATAAGAATAAATAAAGTATAGTGTTATCTGTAGCTACATTTATAAATCTGTTTAGGTACAAGTGAACAATCATCACTATTATATTGAGTGTTATTCCAATACAACCTGTACTGGATGCAAACAATGGACATGCAAAATCGTGAAGCTGCGAAATGATAATTCACCCCCACCCCCTCCAATTCCCTTACACCATGACTGTGTGGTATGTTTATAGAATAGCCCAATGAGACTTCTAAATTCCTTGAAGTGTATTTGGGGAATTTCACTTTTCTTATAAAGTCAACAGCTGATGTAGATGACGTCTGATTTACATCGTATACCCTTTTAAAATTGTATTTCAGGTGTGACTCTCGTGTTTAAGATATACCTTATGAATTTCCTTTCTTTACTTTATAATAATTATGATGTAGACATTTGATATTAGTTAATCAGAACAATATCCATCGTCGGAAACCCACGATCGGTTGCACTTCTTTTACTGGTAACGATACATTGAGAACCATTTAAAAGCCTATGATTAGTTAAGCTGATCACAATCACTTGCATCTTTTTATAAACTGAAGTACACCGTTTCTGTCACCGCGAGTAAAGTTGCATGGTTTCTCTTTTTTTAACTTTTACGTGCATACGGTTATACCAGAAACGTTAATTTCTGCCATTTAGTTTTTGAATGCATAATTATGCAAAGAAAGATATTTGGCAGATCCCCCACCTCACTTTTTTTGTGCTTGTCTAGATTGTTTGTTCGGGGGGGGGAGGGTATATAGGAATCTATCTGTCTGTCCGTCCGTCTGTCTGTCTGTGCAGATTCGTGTCCGGGCCATAACTTCTTTGTTTTTTGACTTAGGCATACCATATTTGGCACACAGATGGATCACCATGAGGCGATCTGTCGAGTATCTTCATGACCTCTATATGACCTTGACCTCAAGGTCAAAATTAAAGGGTTTTTTTTACAATGGATTCGTGTCCAGGCCATAACTTCTTTGTTCTTTGACATAGGCATACCATATTTGACACATGAGTGTATCACCATGAGAAGATGTGTCATATACCTTCATGACCTCCATATGACCTTGACCTCAAGGTCAAAATTAAAGGTTTTTACAATGGATTCGTGTCAGGCCCATGACTTCTTTGTTTTTTGACTTAGGCATACCATATTTGGCACACAGATGGATCACCATGAGGCGATCTGTCGAGTACCTTCATGACCTCTATATGACCTTGACCCTTGACCTCAAGGTCAAAATTAAAGGTTTTTTTTACAATGGATTCGTGTCCAGGTCATAACTTCTTTGTTCTTTGACATAGGCATACCATATTTGACATATGAGTGTATCACCATGAGAAGATGTGTCGGGTACCTTCATGACCTCTATATGACCTTGAACTTTGATCTCAAGGTCAAAATTGATTATATGGTTTTGACGTAGTCATACTATAAGACATGGGTGTATCACAATGAGACTATGTGTCATGTACATTCATGACCTTTTTATGACCTTGACCTTTGATCTCAAGGTTAAAATTATAGGTTTATACCATGGATTTGTGTTCGGACTATATCTTCCATTTTCTTCTACAAAGGAATACCATATTTTTACACTCAGGAAAGAAGTAATTTATACCTATTAACAACACACTTTGGGAGATTGGGGTAAGCGGAGGGTATTCTTAGTGAGGATTGCTCACAGTACCTCTTGTTTAAACAGTACTTTATGAAGTCATCTCCCCCCCCCCCCCCCCCCCCCCCCCCCCCCCCCCTCTACCCTTCGAAAACCGGTTCTAGTGCTTATTACTATTTTACTTTAACTGCGATTCTGGTCATTATTACCATCATTGTGCCGACGGTAAAGAACTCGTGGAAATATTTTTTTGTATAATCTTTTTAATCCAATATTCCCACTGACAGATTCACATGTGTATATTTGAAGCTATGTACAGCTGCCCAGCTACCGAAGAAGTTGGTCAAATTTAGGTATCCCTTTTGTCTAAATAATATAAAAGTCTTATATCCTGATTCAGTTTGATCAATGCCAAATTTTATCACGAGTTTGCCTAGCGAGGAAATTACGTTAATATTTACATCCATATATTAATACAAGGCATAGCGTATTCAACCATCGGTAAGAATATTGTCTAGATAGATGTGAAAACTTGTGATATAGAAACATATTCAACTTTACAAGAACAGTGCGACTCGCTTATCGAATTGTTCTTTATCTCCAAGCTAAGTTGGTACGGCAATTGGTTTTGTTTTTTGCATAGACCTCCAGCATCGTGCAAAAACTTCCACGGTGTCATCCGAACTGAAATTTTAATGGGTGAAGTAATTCAAACCGTTTTATATAACTTTTTCTGATAATTTATATTGTTGGGTAAGTATTTCACACAGAAATCGTCCGGAATCGACGTTAAACTGCCGGTCGCTATTTTGGATTGTGTATCCGGCTTCGCCATCATGTGGGACATAGTAACAGTAACCTAGGTAAGCTGGGCATCAGAAGACGAGTCGAAACCATGCATTTCTTTCACCCGTTGTTATAAAAATATAGATTATGAGATATAAACCGCAAGTTAAAAAAGATTGGGGAACAAATGTCTAAACGGCTATCCAGATAAACAGTCGTTATTAGCAGCCTTTCCTCCCGTTAACTAGGCTACACGTGTGCGCTGAAGTGTAATTGATGACCCTGTTAGTCTGTTGTTGTTTTTTTCCTTTCTCTTTTACCGAGTACTCGACTAAAGCCTCTGAGTATTCGACTAAGGTATCTGAGTAAAATTGACATCCATACAATAAATCTATTCTACATTATTTAATTGTTCTCAAGAAAACAGTTCTTCATGTCAGAAGGATATGTTTATTCTTCAATGAGCACAAATTCACTATTTGCCAATACCCAATGTGTCATGCGGGGGTATTAGTTCCGTTAGGACAGTTTTAGTTGATAAAGAAATTAAGTGGCGATTGCTACCTAAAATGACAGGGGATGCTTACTCCTCCTAGGCACTTGATCCCACCTCTGGTGTGTCCAGAGGTCCGTGTTTGCCCAACTCTCTATTTTGTATTGCTTATAGGAGTTATGAGATTGATCACTGTTCGTTATTTTCACCTTTCATTCTCTACCCTGGCACTTACCGGCTTTCGTACTAATCTCTTGAAAAATAATCATTCAGCAGTCTGAAGAACATTATTTCTTTAAGATTAAGCGCATGTCGATCGCCATTTACGTTGTGGCTGCATCGAGTAGCGGAAAGCTCAAGTTTTTCCGATCACTTTTTGTCTGTCGTCCGTCTGTAAATGTATTAACATTTTTTACTTCTTCCGCAGAACCACATGATTAATTTCAGCCAAAATTGTGGTTCCCAGGGGTAGAGCTGAGATCAATGTTTCACATATGAATGTATAGGTAATATAAATCTTTAAAATCTTCTCAATAACAGCAGGACTATGAATACCCATATTAATTTGAATTGTAAATTTTAGGTCTCCTGGGACCTTAGGGGCGCGAAAAATTGACAAATTTTCAAAAATCTTCTCTAGAACCACACATGTATAAGAAAAACTAAATGCATCATGGTGTAGAGCAGGAAGGCCTCCCTTACTGTCAAATCTTGTATTTCATACCATGATTCTGACCCTGTTACAGTGTATTATGGTTATGCTTTGGGGTTAGGTTAGGGCCACAATAACAGGTCAAAATTTTTCATGGGAATAAAGATTGCAAAATATCTTATATAAATTGCAACAGCTGAACAACAGCAGGACCAAGATGACTCGGGTGAGCGATGTGGCTCATGGGCCTCTTGTTCTTGTATCCTATCACATTGGAACACTGCGCACAAGTTTCCTTCATGAATTAATCTTGCAGAGCGATAATGTGCGAGCGCAAGATCCCGACAATGAACGGGGGGGGGGGGGGGCTGAAGAATAAATTTCCCATGTGAAAATGCATGGGGTATGATTAAAATTGACGGACTATGTTTATCAAGATTCATACGCGCATTGTTCACAACTGGTCGCATTCATAAGGAAATGACTACCATTACACTTGGGAAAGACATCAAAGGCAATACATAGGAAATGTAAATATAAGACCCTTTTTAAAAAAAAATAATACCGAGTTTGTTCAAACGCCCGAGTGGGCACGTTTTGGTTTGTTCAAAGTCAAAGATTTTGTGTTTTGACAAAATCCAAGATGTCCAGATTATAAATCAATTTCACCAAACTTGTGGTTCATTCAAATTTTATCACGATAACGAAATCCTCCTCGGTTGATAAAAAGTCTTCAAAAATAAAATGTTACTTTAGAGAGATTTACACCGATTCATTTAGACGGAACAGTTGTACAAATGTGTCATGTGACTACTAGCTCCGTCCATTGGGTCTGTCTCTACATGCTACATGTACAGAGAGATTTAATGTGAGGGATGTACGATGTTACATGTACACACTCTCCGGAAACAAAATGGACCTGAGGATATCCTGCTTTCTACTTGTAGTACCACCAAGACAAGATACCCTGTAGTTGTATATATAGGAGAGTATATTTTAACGTATTCCATTGAAAAAAAATATAATTAATTAGGCAATTCCAGAAAAATCTCATTTGATATACAATGTATGTGTACACATGCATGTTTGTTAAAAAAACAAACATTTTTCGTTCATACAATTCAATAGGTATTCATAATACGCACACACACACACACACATCTTTGATGAATGAAAAAGCAATCTCTAGACATTTTTGGTATTGGCCAATCAGACTTCCGAGCTTCTGTAAATCAATTATGCTCAGCACTCAACTGCGAATGAATTTGTTAAATCACCTTACATGTACCTAATGTGATTATATAACTAAGACACCCCAATCACAGAGAGCAGCAGTCCGTAACATCCAAAAATGGCGGCGTCTGAAAATGGTAAATCGTTTTATATATCTTTTATTTCGTAATGTTCTGCAGTTTAAGCAGCCATTGAGTTCACGTGTAATATTCACAGCAATTTTGAAAGGTGCGGGTTCACAAACTACCGTAGTTTTTCCGTATTGACGCCTCGAAAATATTGATGTGATAACCGTAACTTTTAACAATGACGAGTATAACTTTTTCTCGGTGTGGAAAATGATGAACGCCATTTTCAGACGCCGTCATTTTTGATCACTGTAAGTTACGGATCGTTTGTTCCCCCTGTGAATATATTACATTTCTGATAAGGTTAAGAAATGTGTGTCATACACAAAGTCTGTAAATACAACAAACAGAACAAAATCAGACGGATTTATGACGTTACCACTCCGGAAACAAACTGAGTACCTCTCTGTGTGTTTAGGTATGGGATACAGTGTCTATTTTCTCATGCGAACAACTCCTTTTGGAAACGTCAGGCATTTGCAATAATTGTCAAAAATCTTAAGGATTACATCTTTAGGACATTGGCAAGACGAGGCAACCTGGTATAGACCATAGATTTATCACTTCTTGACGGGAGAAAGGTATAGACCATAGTTTTATCACTTCTGGACGGGAGAAAGGTATAGACCATAGATTTATCGCTTTGATTTCGTGTTTGTTACTATCCCTTACCAATCAATAGTGGTCAACTAAACGTTTCCTTACTAATCTTTTAAAATAATGAGTAAATCATAATACAATATTCGTTAACAAGTGTTTGGTAATGAAAATAATAAACTTTTGGTGAATCTGTATCTTGATAACAAGAGTGACTTCATAGGAAAAATGCACCTTACAGATACAAGTTTGTTCAAACTATGACCCTGGGCTGGGATTAAACCGTGGTAGGGATAGGGAAAATCATCTCACGATCTATAAGATTAGATGTCATTCTGTATGGGAAGCGCCGCGGTGGTCTAGAGGTTAGAGCGTTCGCCCCGTATGCGGAAAGTCGGGGTTTGAATCCCAGCCGCGACAGACCTAAGTCGGCATCAGGTGTGAATGACATGGGTCATCGGAGATTACCTTAGAAACGTATGTCCCGTGTCACAGTAGGTGTGCTACGTTAAAGAAGAACCCTCACTGCTCATTTGCCGGGGTTACGTAAGCGCAGAGCATATAGGCATAAAGTTGAAGCCGGCCTTCATCGGTATTGGTGATGTCTCCATGTAAGTGAAAAGAGAGGCAATCAATCGACCAATCACTCAGTATGGGATCACAAATGGGGTTAATGTAAATGAAATACCGGTATATTTTAAATTCGTCTTTTGAATAATCCGAAGGGTAAAATGTTTTACTTGTTATGAAAGCATCCTTTTATGCAGATTAAAGTTCACAACATGGGTCCTCTAAGTCCAGGAGGGGGAGGGGCACGATATAAGGATTTAAGATTTACATCGGAATAGGGAAACACTTCAAAGTCTTCTCAAGATTGACAAGGATGATATGTCAAATTACTGTGTAAACACCCTCACTTGATGTAAAATCCGGTTCAAAGTTTTAAAAGGACGGAGAAGAAATCTTATCATGAACCACATAGGTAATAAAGTATGTAAAACTGACCCAAATCATGACCAATAAAACTGACCCACATCATGACCATTGGATATGGACCAAGGGGACGCAACCGGAGTTGAATGTTTTACGTTGGAATATATACAGAGGGAAACATGTGTATTAAAAAAACTTCTGTAAGGAACAGATGAGGTATGATTAATCAGATATCAATGCTAATATCTTCTGTAAGGAACAGATGAGGTATGATTAATCAGACATCAATGCTAATATCTTCTGTTAGGAACAGATGAGGTATGATTAATCAGATATCAATGCGTTAGGAACAGATGAGGTATGATTAATCAGATATCAATGCTAATATCTTCTGTAAGGAACAGATGAGGTATGATTAATCAGATATCAATGCTAATATCTTCTGTAAGGAACAGATGAGGAATGATTAATCAGATATCAATGCTAATATCTTCTGTAAGGAACAGATGAGGTATGATTAATCAGATATCAATGCTAATATCTTCTGTAAGGAACAGATGAGGTATGATTAATCAGATATCAATGCTAATATCTTCTGTAAGGAACAGATGAGGTATAATTAATCAGATAGCAATGCTAATATCTTCGGACTCCTACAGTGTAAATTCAAGTTCGTTCAAAACCGCAACATTTAGGGCCAAGGTTGGGCCACATCAAGTGTCTGGTTTAAATAATACAACCCCAGAGAACCACGTAATGAATTAAAACAATGTTCCAATTATATACATTTATCCCAAATCATTACAAGTAAGGCCAGTCATTAAACGAAGGATCGACACAGCGGTAAGCTAGACCCAATCGGGAAATGCACGTGCAGCCCACTGTTGTGTGTATGCGTGCGATCATGTGTTTTTTCGTGCATTTAAAAAAAAAGAAAAACAGGGGTATAATTTCTTATTCACGTATTTTCTTGTACTGTGTTCCCTGAGCTATGGGCAGGGTATGGTACGGATTTTACATGCATGTAGGAAAATGGGACAAAGTCTAACAAAATATCAACATATACATACGCACGCACAGACACGCACGCACACGCATGTGTATATATTTGACAATTCCAATTGTTCATGTCGTTGGTCATTCTAGTGCTTTATATAATTATTTTCCCTGACCACTGTATCTATTTAATATAGATCCGACAGTTTTGGATACTGAATGGTGTTGGTTTTTCAGTGCTTTATATATATATATATATATATATATATATATATATATATATATATACGTTTATGTACATTATTTGCACGATGGACAGTATAGTAACACATTTCCCTATATTTCAAACGTACTTGTATGCACTGCCGATAAATATCTTTGCATATATGGGTATTTTCTGCTGGATTTATCCGGGAGGAAATGAAATAAAATGCGTTAATAGTATTTCTTCTTCCTTTTTCTCTCTTTTCAGTTATGAAGAAAGGAAGATGATGATAACTCCAACTGATGCCTTAAATACTCTACATGGTGCAATAGAAGAAGAAGCCCTCGAAGCCGTATTGGACATCATCTCAAAGGATGGGAACCTTGTCAACAGAGTCCTGATTAATCATACAGCTTTAACTCTGGCAACAGAACTCGGGGTCAGATGTATAATTGAAGCTGTTATGACAAGTGACAACCTAGATGTCAATGCTACAGACAGGTTTGGTCGACCTGCCTTGTATTTTGCATTCAAGAGTTGTCAGATCTCATTGGCTAGGACACTGATATCACGTGGTGCTGATGTAAACCTATCTAAGCCTCCGTTACTACATGGATGTTGTTATGGTGGCAGTGACACTGAGGACGTAGTATATGAATTGGTGGAACTAGGAGTTGATGTCAATGTTGTAGATGAGAGAAACAGAACTGCGCTGCACATTGCAGTTCAGAATTCACTTTTTAATATAGCCAAAGCATTGTTAAAATGCAAGGCAAATGTTAACGCTGTTGAGGGTTTTGATTTCCAGACTCCATTGATGATATGTGCGGGAAAATCTCCGATCTCTATTGACGACAGAAGTAAAGAGGAATACCATCGGTCCTTGAAAGTACTGAAACTTTTATTAGATAGTGGTGCTGACATCAGCGCCAAGGACGATAAAGGCCGCACTGCGATTCATATTGCTCTGCAAAATGCAAATATTCTAGCCAGTTCTCTACTGATTCATTGGGGAGCAAAACACGACTCTCTCAACTCAAATACAATTCGATCAGCGTATGAAATTTCTTTGTTAAGAAACTGTTTAGAAATGGCTTGCATTATTTTCTTCAATTTTTATAGACATTTTGAAACCTTTCCTTTAAACTTTTATAGCAATGCAAAAGAGACTCTGCAAAATATAGGAAAGAAAAGACAAAACGAATATGTTTTGGCATTGGAACAATCATTGACCGATTTGTGCACACGACACTATTGTCAAGAAGTTTCAGCTAAGGGACCGCTTGGATTTATGCAAAAACTACCGAAACTGCAAAACTTGTGTAGACATACAATTTTACGGAACTTAAACCTTTCTGTGTTTGAAAATACTTGTATAAAGTTGCCAACAGCTAAGACCCTTCAAGACTTCATATTCTACAACACCAGATTTTCTATCATATCTACTTTGTCTTTGAGCGATATTCATATCGCTACACATATGGGAGACCTCGAAAGTTTAGCATTGAGATTGAATCCACATATCGTCAATATACCATTTAATGGTCTCTCTTTACTGGAAGTGGCCATCTCAAGACAATGTATCCCCGGAACCAATCTTCTTTTGGAAAACGGCGCGGATCCTAATGGTGAAACAAAAGAGGGATTCTTACCATTGCACCTGGCTTCTCGGCAATGCTGTTTCGAAATTGTCCAGATTCTTTTGAAATTTGGAGGAAATGTGAATGCCCTAGATAAGCAGGGTAACTTGCCAATACATGAGGCTTGTGTCTCTGGACACTTCAACATTGCCGAATTACTGATGCAGCACGGTTCTATTTATCACCACCCAGATACCGATGGTCGGTACCCAATTCATTATTCCTGCGCTAGTGGTAATTGGCACTTCACTAATGTTCTTATAAAGCTAGGGATTGATGGAGATACCACTGACAATTGTGGATACACAGGACTTCATCTGGCTGCTAGCAGAGGAAACCTCTATCTAATCCAAAACATTGAGTTGCCATATTTGTTTGAAACAGAATTACTGATGAAGGGGTACATGTTTGTTTTGATGTATTCGTGTAATGTCAGATGCGTGACAAAGCCAAAATATACACCACAGGTTAATCATATTAAAGTTCTAGAAAATCTTATGACAGCAGGATGTAACCATGCGATATTGAGTAATAAGAACAAATCAGCTTTAGATATTGCAAGGGATTATGGCTTCACGGATATTATGACTACGCTTCAACGAAGATGACGGTTATAAAGATGGTCAGGGGCGGATCTAGGAATTGCGGTGGGGGCGGAATTTTCTGATGCAGGGGGCGAAGCCCCCGAAAGTTCCAAGGATTTTACAGATTTTATAGGGCCTGAAATATGTATCCTAAGTAGTCATTTTTCATTTTTAATAAGGTGAAATTGATAAAATGACGCAAATTTTAAGGATTTTTTGGGGGAAAAAGTAAGATCTTTCAATAAAAGTAATTCCATATATCAAAAGATTTTGTCATTTATTTCTCCGAGAGTGGAAGAAATTGTTGCTTCTTTTACCGTTTATATTTTTCTAAACAAGAGACCACGATTGACCTAATTTTGAAAATTTATGGGGGGGGGGGGGTGGGTGTGTGGACGCCGGCTGCGACCCACTTAAATCCGCCACAGTTTTGAATACCTCAATACTCCCACGCTTCATTTTCCTCAATCGTTGGGATGGGATGCTAAGAGTCCTCTACTATTTGTGTCTCATATTTTTTTCCCCACCTAATCTGCATTTTCTTAATTGAAGGTAGTGGTGGGCGGTTTTTACTATTATATCAGAAATTTCAAACTGGGGTATTTGTATTACAAAATAACAAAGAAAAAGTTCCCAAAGGATGGGGACAGGCCCCCTTGTCCCTCCCCTTGATTTTATGTGCCTGATAACGACGCAGAATATGATAAACTCAATTATCACATTTTGCATTAGTACAATTTCCGCAACATGTAATAACGCAAAATGTCATAAATATACAGGATCTATTGAGCGCCAAAAGAGCACAAACTGAAGTAATTGAAGGCAATAATAGTTTGTTACATTTTGCGTCGTTATTACATTTTGTGTTGCTACATGCCCTTATGAAATGACATAACGATCGTGGATTTCATATCTATTTTCCCTAAGAAATATTTTCTTTTAATATAGGCCTAAAGTGGTAGAATTCAGTAAAAGAAATTCATACACATTGAATACGAAAAATTTCATCGATTATATATTTCTAATCGCAATGCCAACATGTATAATTATACAGTCAATAATGTATTTCTGGATATAAAGTGTGAATTATCATAAGATGGACTAGTTTATTTATGCTGGGAGACCATTATTTTGAATTATATTCCATATTCTACATATACACCGCAGTAGTCATGTTCAGAGGGGATCTCTCGCCCCTAATTAAAAGACAAAACAAAAATTCTCTATTGAAAAGTAAGTGAGAAGTAAATAACATATCAGCCAACCAGATCATCTTTTGAATATTTCTCTCTCTCTCTCTAACCAATCCCATACACTCGTACAATGTTGTATATGCAAATTATATGATAATGCGCAATTTATGTACCTAGGTAAATAGTCGTTCGCATTCGATATGTTTTCATGGCGAGCATACAAGTACATGTTATGTTAAAAAGTTACAGTAGTATTTATATATTTGATAAAAAAAATTCTCTGCGTTTTTGACATATTTTTGTATAATTTTGACATGTTTACTGCAACTGAACAGACATTCACGTAAAGAAAAGCCATTCTAAGTTGATTCATCCAAAGCTTTTAGAATGGTTTACTACTGTACGATATTTTTATTGTAATGTTGGGCACTGCATGGTGTTCTAAAACATGATTTCATTTCTTGGTGATGCCCTATACCTTAGTATCGGAGATGTACGTGTTACCTGTCGAAGCTACCCGCACAGGTGAATCGGAAACACTGATGTGAAGTGAAGCGTAGCGAAACGCATCCTTTTATATACCATTTGAACCCTGATACATATAACATTGGAATATTCATATAATATGACGGATAAGCAGAGAAATATTGCGGACACAGAGAATTCTAATATATTTATTAGTTCATGTCAGCTTTAAGCTGTGTATTATTATTTATTTTTTTACAATTGCAAGAGCCATAACTTGTACTATCTTGTAAGTACATATTTGTATCTATAGTTGTATTTACTCGACTGGACATGGGTTGGGTTTTTTTCCAATTTACTTAGTCTTGTCCAAGTAAAGTTTTTATGTAACTTAATATCCTTTTCAATTTCTACTTTCAGCGTCATGGTCTGTATGTATGTCAACGAAGAATGAATAGGATTGTGCACCAGAGGTTGTGACGGGAAAATGTTGTTAGTGTGATAGTGTGACTGAAAACATGATTTCAAGAATTACATGTATCAGAATTTTACATAGAATGTCATCTCCATCGGGCACTGTTATTTTCTTATGTAGATTGTTAAAAAAGGTTTCCAGACCAATATTTGTTTTTAAAATTCTGTATATTGTTCCCTTACAAGAACTAGCAAGAGTACCGCAACAGTACATGATCATGCGCCCATTGGATAGTGATGACAAATTTCATTGCAATATCTGTATCTCCATAATGAGAGTGTCCAGGAACCTATTTGACCTACTTTTAGCTTTAAAATAGGTCACGGTTTAACAATCCAGTTGAAATGCAAACTGAATCTGTATTTCTCTGACAGGAATATTGTGACTAAATTCCAAGGCAATATTTGCAACGAAAAAACTTCCGGAAAACTGTTTGACTTTCTTTTAGCTCTAAAGTAGGTCGAGGTGCACCAATCCAGCTGAAATGCAAACTCACTCTTACGCTTCTTGGGGGAGAAATTGTGACAAAATCAATGCTGTACATGCAACCGTTATAAAAAAAAAAAGTCCTGAAAACATTACCTCGGACGGACATACGAACACCGCCATAACACAATACGTCCCATCTAACGACGGGCGTACGAAAACATTACTTGACCACGTCTGAACAAATTGATCCTTAAGACTGTTTAACAGCGTTTTTTAATTCACTTTTCATTCACAGTGCCGCCTGTTTATACCATATATTACAAAGTCCACATATGTTTAAAATTCTTTGGACACATTCAAACCATGGATTTTTAAATGTAACATTATAGTACAATTGTAAAGAATATTTACAATCTTGTTTTCGTGGCCAGAAGTTTTGCTCAATAAAAAATCAGTTTATCATACACATTAATATAAACAGAAAACCGTCACTTTCCTCCATATACCATAAATGATGGAGTGGAGCTTTTTTTTTTCAAAATATGTTTCAAAAATTCTAATTGGAGAATTTCTATAATTTATAAGTTTTCATAAACCCAAATCTCACACCCATAAATTAAAACTGGTAAAATGACTTTGTCAAAGAGGTCAAGTTGACACTAGATGATTTCCCTTACAACTCCATACTTAGCTTTCTATTCTGGAAAGTACAATGCCTAGATATTTCAATTCTTCCCCATTCTCAATAATACTTCAATTGTAATAAACATTTCCTCAGCATAGAAATTTCCACTGCGTACTGAATATGAGAAATCATTCAACGCATGTTGTACATCTTCAGCGGAAAAAAACCTATGTCATCAGCATACAAAAAAATTGAAAGTTTCAGGTTAATTCGTCTTTAGTTGATTCAGATAAACTTTGAAGGCCAACTATTCCTTTCTCTTGTAAGATTTTATCAAAATCATTCATGTATAATGAGAACAAAACGGGAAATAAATTCTCCCCTTGTCTTACTCCAACATTGCATGTGAAAGAATCAATGGTCATGTCATTCATTTTCATAATTGATTTTATCCCCATATACATGTGTATTATAAAAGTAAAACATTTCCCTTTTGTAAAATTGTCAAACTATCTGTTAAACAGTAATTAATTTGGCTATTGTCTCTATAAATAACCTATCGTCGATTAATCCGGAATACCCTTTAATTAAAGATATTAGATAGAAACTTTTGTTCGAGTATGTAGCCGTCCGAGATACTAGACATTAAGTTGTACGGAGGTTGTAGTCTCTTGGGTAAATTTGAACGTCTCTTGCACAGGAGTCACGAGGGTTCGTACGATTTGCTGAAATCGCAAGGGGACTATTGTATCATTGCACGGTGATCAAACGATTTCTGCACAACTATCGTACATGTACGGATATAGCCCGACTTCTTTACAAGAGTCCACGCAAAACATGACACGATGTCCGTGTATATAAACGCCGTAATCAGTAGTCTCTTGTAGCTCAGTGGTAGAGCCTTCGTTTCGTAACAGGGAGGTCGTGAGTTCGAGTCCCGTTCGTGTCATGCCTAAGACGTAAACATTATAGTGATTGCTCTTTCGCCAAACGCTCAGCATTTAGAACTAAGAACCAAGGGTCTTTCGGATATGACCTTACAAATTGGAGGTCCCGTGTCACAGCAGGCGTTGGCATGTTAAAGAATCCTCACTACTACGGTCGTAAGCGCTAAGTGCTGGTCTAAATTTGTGATATTCCGTAACTTCATCTACAACTGGTGATGTCTCAGTATGAATAAAATATTCTCGACGGGACGTGAAACAATCAACAAACAACCGTAGCCTCTTATGATGCCCAAAGAATCGCACAGAAAAGCGTACACAAATAAATCGCACGGGCACCGTGGCAAATGTAAACCAGGTTTATTGTTTATTTACTTTCCTTGTCTTTTTGTGTCATGGTCATGTTTTATAAAGATGACTTACATAGACACTGTGAAGTGTTACTTAATATTCAAAACGTCTCGCACAAAACTTCCGGGATTCTCACCTTATTATCCAGGTGAAACACGGGGCACTAATGTCTGATGTGGGGGGTAACACAATGACGCATCTTTGAATAATTCATAAATTGTTCACGCGTTATGAACATTATGGTTATGAAGAGGAAGATAAAGTGGGCTATTGGTAAACAAGGAAGTTTCCACATCATTTTAAGACGGTATAAAAAAATCTCCTTTATCGGAATCGACGCCTTTTGCTCAAGTTTCAGCTGCGGACCAGGAAATACAATTAAATGGATTGACATAACAATCATTGTGTCCATTTCATTTGATTTGCTACCATTTTAGAGCAGACGAAAAAGAGAGATGAATTCACGATACTTATATGTACTGCTTACTTTTCCATTCATTCTGATAACTACGGCTGAGGACGGAACTAGTGACGAACAACAGTTGATGGACAGGCGGAGGAAATCAGTCTGTCCACAATGGAACGACACCTATCCATACGCTGATGGAGTGGATTCCGAGTGTTGGTTTTCAGTGTCAGAGTCAACCAAAAAGCAATTTCTTCACAAAGTTACTAAATATTCATACAGCCTAGTGAATTTCATACTTCATTTTAAGAATGTTTCTTCTCACCAAGTCAAGGAAACAAGGTGCGTAATTCAAGGCGATCAGTGGACGTGGACGTTTCCAGGACCTAGAGGTTCCAGACAATACCTAAACTGGCCATTAGGCTACCGAGTATGGTCACTTGGGCTTTTAAATGTTTACACTTTGGATCATTTCCCTGTTTCGTTAAGAGTTCATGGAAACTGTCAAATCCACTATGGTGCCAATAAGACTACACAACGTATCGCTTTAGCTTTGGCGAATCTCACAGACTACCTAGTATCTCACACTACGGGAGAGGCTGCAGACGATTTAGCAGAGTATTACAATCAAAGTTACTGGTGTTACAGAGATCGCATATTCATTGAGAGCCACTCACTTTACTTGCTTTGTCTAAATGTCATCTGTCCACTGGAAGCCATAGGTTATCGATGTTGCCACTGGAAGTGGAATTTTATCGACAAGAAGCGGACCTTGGTGTGTACTGGCGGATATGAAACATTCAAAGAAATCGGCTGGAAGTTTCCCTTTGTACTAGGGTTAGTTCTATACATGTACTTTCCCCTGGTTTTAGTATGGCTCCTGAATCACGTTCATGAAATCACGTACAATCACAGATCAAACAGTCACGAAGTACTTAACATTAGCGTGGAGGAGAAGGCGGAGGAAGAGGTTCAATTACTTGAAAAGAGCGAAAACTGGATTTACTACAACCCAATACATATTGGAACTATAATAGCGAGTGTTTTTCATTGCTGTTGTGTAAAATGCCATGTTGGAACTTCAAGAATTGTCCGTGTGATTTTCTTCTTTGTAAGTATATCAGTTATTTCACTGAAATTACTGTTACACGGACTGTTTCAGTATGACGATATTATTGCAAGTGTAAAGAAGGGCGTGCCTAAAGATTTTGAATCGATTTTGGCGGGATACGAACTGAGTCGGTTAAATTTTCTGAGAGTTTTTGGAGGGCCTTATATAGCATTTCTTTTTTATGTCGTATGCTACATTTTATGTACATGTGTACCCTCTGATTTAGCCAAATTTCTCGCCAAAGGATTAACGGAGAACAAAAGTAAAATCACATCTCCACTAAGAGTGAATGATGCTGTCCGAGTGAAATATGGTGCCATGAAAACAACGGAACCTGTTAATGGATATCATAGTATATATCGAGTCATCTTGTCCCAGTTTTGCATGATTCTGAATTCGTCTTTTTGGAAATTTGCCGTTATCCTTCAAATCAAGCGTTGGAATAAATGCCATCTTATTGCGCGAAGGAAATCTGCTTTTCTTGGAAGATTGTTTCTTTTCACGATGCTATTTTATGTTCCAATATGTGTTTTAGAACTGGTTTTATGTCTTATGCTATATGGAGTTCCTCTTGTCGGTTACATTAAGATAATTACACGTGCCTACGTCATCGCACCTTGGCGGGAACTTGAAATTTGGGCTCCACTGAGGATGATATGTTGTATTTTTGCGCTGTTCTTTTTTACATTTGTGTATTATATGTTCAGTATCATTTTTGTAGATAGCTTCATATTCATTTGTGGCGTCGTTGTCTATACGTACACCGGGCTGTTTGCCCACCCAGAGGCCACATACGGGTACCTTATCTTTTCTTCTACCGTCCTTCTGTATATGTTTGACAGTATCAATAACATTGCCAGCGTCTACGATCACCTGTTCGTGCATACCAGAAAAATATGCAAGAAAATGTATAAGTATGGCAAATATTCAGAGGTGGCTTTGTTCAAAAGAGAAGAAGAATGCAAAGGCATTCCGAAAGATCTCTTCTTTTTGATTGTTAAGATGTACAGGCCAATACGTCATCAAGTTTTCATCTCTTTCTTGAAACTCGGGATTATAATCCTCATATTATGCATTTCCGTAGATCTTTTGTTCGAATTTTCCACCGCTCGAAATTTAAACTTATTGACGCAAGCTGCTGCTACAATCATTGTATGCCTTGTACCAAAGGTTATAGGCGATTCGTGTTCCATGTATAGAAATCGTCGACATCACAGTCAATCAAATCAAATTAAAGAAATCATCCACATGTACTATCAAAGATCCAAGGAGAATGGTTCTTCGAGAAATATCTTAAATCTAGAAGTCATATGAATGGTATCCTCCAGTTTCCTGACTGGACTGTTGTAAATAATGATGCGGTATTATGTACATGCAGTGTTGGAGAGTTCTATTGGCCTGCTGGCGCCGAGAATAGGACGAAGGAACCACCAAACGGTAATATAGTTTACCTCCTTCTGGTCCGTCTTGAATCGAAAGTTGAAAACGAAAACTCTTGAATTTAAACGTTTAGATCGTATACCAGTGTTTTTACATTTTGTACAGCATATGGAAGTTTTATAATTATCTGGACAGTTGCATAGCTCAAACATTGAGTTCCTTTACCATAAATGATATCTGGAATGTATCTTTTCGTCGTATTAAACTATTTTGAAGGATCCATGCAGATGTTATCCAAAGTCAATAATCCGTTCATCTGATATCGCCGGTAATAAATGACGAATTACATCTGTAATTTCGTATACGTGTATAGTAAACCAATTAAAGTACGATCACTGTGGGCATTTTGGTTACATAAAGATTTTGAAGTTTATGTTGACTTGAAGGTTGGCGAGAGATAAATACCCAACTTTGTAAATATCATGCTTCTAAGCTATATTTTCATTTCATAATTCATGCATTATAAACTGTCGCCAGATGTGGTACTGTATCTTGCTGATGTATGTTTTTGGGTTTTGTTTTTTTTTATTATTATTTATTAATTTTTTATTTCACAAATATTGACATAACACAGAAGAACATTTGTCATTTTTTTCTAACCACTTTCACTCACTTCCATACTCACACTCATACATTTGTTGGTAAGTGCTTGCATTTTTAATATAATTGTAAGAGAAAAATGATAACAATACAGAGCTCGAGTAAATAGATAAAAGTACATGTGGCTTCAAAAGTCCCAAAAAAAATATTGTTTGAAATAGCAAAATTATGATTTTTTTATGTTGTCAAAAAGTGTTTTCCATACATGCCAGGTATTTTCAAATTTTTGTATTTCTAAATTCTGATACGCAATACATTTTTCAACCTTGTATTTGTTGTATAGATGGAACAATAATTCCAAGAATCTTGGCAATTTGGTTTTTTTTCAAAGAAGAAAAAATATATTGTTTTGTATATAGGATAAGGAAGTTTACAATTCTGTTGCCTTTCGACAATGGGAGTTCACCTAATAAAATATTAAGTACATTAAAACCTATTCTTTTGGAGTTGTTTTATAAATGTGCATGCTCAGATTGCTCCATAATATAGATACTTTTTCACAGCCAATGAAAACGTGTTGAATTGTCTCAACTTCATCATTACAAAAGGTACAACAATCAAAAGACACAACACTGATTTTTTAAAGATAATAATTGACAGGCAAAATTCTATGAAGTATTCTATATTGTAACCATTGGATGGTAGAGTCCTTGGTAGTCTTAAAACATACAGTAAAAGCATCCTTAACACATATTTCTATTCCATAAGCTACCAGATCTAAATTCCACTTTGAAACAGAAGTAGGTATATCATGGTTTACATTTAACTGTTTGTAAACAGATTTAGTACATTTAGTTTGCAAAATCAAAGGTTTATAATATAATGGAATATAAGGTGTAAAAGATCTATTGAATAAACCTTTGTTTTCAAACAATTTCAGATGAGTTGATATTGCACTCAATACACTGTTATATTGTAATATACAAACTTGGATATCAAATTTATGTTGAAAAAGGTTATGTGATAAAAGATTCCCTTTGTCATCTAGGAAATCGTCTATGAGTTTTACACCTTTTTTATACCAGCTTTTGATAAACAGTGTTTTCATACCCACTCTAATATTTGAATTATACCACACAGGAATGCTGGGATGGTTTCCTTGTAGAAATTTTTGTCAAAGGATTTTATTACATGGAGCATAGAATTAAAAACATCTTGCCAAAAAATATTGTTTTCTGGAATGACACATTCGGAGATAAATGCATCTCCAAAATCAAGTAATTTGTGAACAAAATCATGACCATTAATTGCTTAAAAAAATATCTACCCAGGATTTATTTCCCATCAATAACCTTTTCAACCATGAACATTTTAAAGACATGATAAAATTGTTGATGTCCACCATTTTTAGACCTCCATGATGGTGGTCTTGAGTTACAATAGAATGTTTTACTTTGTCACATTTTCCATTCCAAATAATAAAGTCAAAAATATCTTTACTTAATGAATTAATTATCTCCTTTTTCGGTGTTGGTAGTGATAGAAATAAATGGTTTATTTTCGGAATAATTAATGTTTTAACCACTGTAACCGACCAATTGCTTATGTATGTTACAATAAAATATTCACAAAACGAATCAAAAATGGCGTAATTCCTCACTGTTTTACAATTTGATAACCCTACGAATTTCCTGTTTCTTACAAGGTTATTCTAAGTACAAGAATGCTTGGATTTTGGGAACGCATTATAAATGGTAAACATGAAGAGATCTATACTTTGTACGACATATTATACAAGCTAGAGGGAAAGTGTATCACTCAAAATGGTTAAACTGTATAAAAGATATCTTAATTAGGACTGGTAATATCCAGATTTGGAACGATCAGCATGTTGATGTTAACTTTCATTTATCTAAGAAGGTTAAACAGTCTTCGTATGACTCTTTTGTTGAAACTTGGAAAGATCAAATATATAACTCATCCAAATGTTCTAACTATAGAATGTAGAAGACAACTTTTGGTTTTGAAAATTATTTAACTATACTACCACAACATTCATTGTATAACTTTTGTCGCTTTAGACGCGGTAGCCATAAATTGCCAATTGAATCTGGATTTTAAGTATTGATAGATCTGAACGATTATGTACTGAGCGAGATAACAAACAAGAATTAGGCGGTGAATTCCATTATCTGTTCAACTGTACTTTTTTTTGGTATATTTTTTTTTTCATAAAAGGTGTAGATTCTTGCCAAAACGTTTACCTGATTGTCTAAATACTATAAGCTATATTGAATTAATGAACTGTAAAGACAAATATACTAAGATAGGCCTTGCCAGATTCATCAAGTTAGTGCTGTCCATATATTTATGATATTACCTTCCTGTTGTGTTTTATTCATTGTGTTCAACACTTTGCTGATCTTGCCTTTATTGTACTATTGTGTTCCATGCGGAGCCTCTTGCCTTTATTGTACTATTGTGTTCCATACGGAGCCTCTTGCCTTTATTGTACTATTGTGTTCCATGCGGAGCCTCTTGCCTTTATTGTACTATTGTGTTCCATGCGGAGCCTCTTGCCTTTATTGTACTATTGTGTTCCATGCGGAGCCTCTTGCCTTTATTGTACTATTGTGTTCCATGCGGAGCCTCTGATTGGGCTGTTAGTGAAATTAAAAAAAGTTTCAAAGGAAGAAAATTAATTAAGGACATGGCAGAATAAATGTTTTCGTGATAACCTGTTAAAATACAATAATAAGATATTTCGTCCTTTGATATCGTATTGCAAAAACATGACAAAACATTGAAATATATTTGAATTTACATACGTTACGTAAAATTCATTTTGGTAATTTTCTAACAACGATTTCCCGCAGAATCAAAGATCGCATGATATGTTACATGAGAGAAAGTTATACCGAGGAAATGAAGATGCAAGTCCAGGTTTATATTTCGACAGCTGCACATGTGTAGCTTAGTTATATTTATAACGAGGTAAATATGGTCCTTGCACGTGTGATATTTTTGTATGAATTGTTCCGGAAAAAAAGCAAACTATGAAAATGTTCCTACGTCTTCATAACATGCTCAATCACAAAATAATAGCACTCTTGTTTTTTCTTGTATAATTGAGTATACTGTAAGTAACATACACATGTACGGTTAATCAATGTAACATGTTACGTAGTCTTATTTTGATCAAAATGGCATAATTATATATAGTAAATGAGCATGTTGTATGAACCATTTTGAGTTGTTGTTTATATATGACCATTTATATGTACATAAATGTAATTATTTATAAGCGTTTGTCAAATCAAAACTTGTAATTCCTTAACATTTTTAAACAGCTGTGTTTTACATAGATGTCCCATAGGTGTCCCTTTCCCACAATTTCTCAATGCTGAAATAAAGCATGAAGATGTTTTCCACACAGGCAATCGACGTTCGAAAATTGTCTTCCTGTAAACATAATATTCATATTATGTTTACAGGAAGACACTTTTTTTTATTATAGATATTTAAAACGTCGAGTGCCTGTGGTTTTCCACGAATTTGAAGCTTATTTAAAAGTATGATGACATTTTTTTTTATTTTGTTGGAATTTGGTTTTCATCTGAAGATTTTTTTTTATATAGATTATCAATTACTGATTTCTAATTAAGATTGAAAAGGCATTCAGCGCATGATTATACTTCTGAAATTAACATGACATTCGCATACTTATATTTTCTTTACATGTTTTCCTATAGTTGTGCCTAGTTGTAACAAAGCACATACGTCACCGAACCTTTCAACGGATATTACTTTTTGTGAACAATGTTTAGACACCAATTTCGTAATGGTAATTCATTTTCAGTCTGTATTTCATAAAAGTAGATACTACTTTCCCTTTAAAATACTAACTCTCTATTTAATATATGTATTACATTTCCCAGATTCCATTCCTTATGGGAGCAGTCAGTTTACATTTTGAACATAGTTACTACCTTGTTGACTCTGTAAAACTTTCGTTTCTGATGGCAAGCTTGCTTTAATGACTACCTGTATTTCATTTCTACTACCAACTACATTAAGTCTGTGTTGTTACAATTACCTTAGTAGGCCTAGTTAATTTTAATATCAGAAATAGTGCAAACCAACATGTAACAATGATATAGCTTGAGATTGTGAAACATGCGTCGATACCTTACATATGAAAACAGTTTTTGAACAGGTATTGATCATACCGATATATAACACAAATAATTAACAGGCATACAAAGGTCACTCAAGGTCATTTTATAAAGGCCAAGGTCACTTAGAACAGACCATGGGGATCCGGATTAGAATAGGTCTTCAGAACCCTTTGCTTATTTTAAGAGGCGACTAAATGGGTCGGTCCTTCGGATGAGACCGCAAAAACCGAGGCCCCGTGTCACAGCAGGTGTGGCACGATAAAGACCCCTTCCTCCTCAAAGGCCGTAAGCGCCGAGCATAGGCCTAGATTTTACAACCCTTCACCGGCAATGTGACACGGGACCTCGGTTTTTGCGGTCTCATCGGAAGGACCGCCCCATTTATTCAATTATAATCCGCATCCCCACGGGACAACAAAACTCGAAGTGCAAGCGAGATGTGTATCAATTTTCTCATACTCAGTTAATACAGTATGGAAGTATATCGTAGAATAATGACCGCGGTATTCAGGGGCGGATCCAGGAATTGTGGTTACGGGGGGCGCCACTTTATGAGGCAGGGGGTCTGGGGGGGGGGGGGCGACTTGAATCCCCCCTCCAGTCGGTCCAGTGGTGAGGGCCTCGGGGACGAAGCCCCTGAAGCTCCTGGATTTTACAGGTTTTATAGAGCTTGAAATATGTCTCCTATTTAGTCATTTGTACTATTTTCTATCATTTTTTATAAAGTGAAATTAATAAAAATGACTCATTTTTTGGAAAAAATTAAGTTCTCCCAATACAGTATTTCAAGAAATGAAAAGATTTTGTTATTTGTTTCTCCGGGAGTGGAAGAAATTATTGCTTCTTTTATCGTTTAGTACATTTTTCTAAACAAGATACCACGATTTACCTTAAATTTGAAAATTTTAAGGGGGGGGGGGGCGGCTGCGCCCCCCCCCCCCCTTAAATCCGCCACTGGTATTCCTTTGATCTTTACAATAACCGGTAGAATAAACAATATACAACCAACCAACCACTCAGAGCATATACCTGATATACATGTATGCAAAAAGCTTTCAACAATAATTCAACAGTTATTTATTTTTGTGAGAGTCCTTCGTCATAATTAAGAAGTAGTCCTTTATCTAGATGCAGATCGGGGAACATCCACCAGTTTTGCTGATATTCTGGTTTTGTTATATATGCATTGAGGTATTGGTATGTAGGTTGATCTACTTTTACATGTGGTATAGTCTTAATTTGTGATCTGTTTTCGTTATGCATCAGGATGTTGCTATGAAACTTGTATTGTTCCCAAATAAACATTTGTCAACAAAGCATAAGTTTCGTTACGATTGACTAACGCTTTGAGTTAGTATGACCCTTTGCATAATATTCGTATGATCTTATAGGTTACGTTGCAAAATATTGATACGAGATTTATCTATGATCTGGTGAAAAACTACAAACCATGGTAGATTCCCATTCAAATTGCCCTTCGCGGTAGCTCTGTGGTTAGAGGTTCGTTTCATGACCGGGTGGTCGTGAGATAGAGTTCCGCTCGTATCAAACCATGTAGGAAGTAACGAGAAATGTTTGGTAATATAATTCACAGGCAATCGGCGTTTTAAGTGACTATAATAAAAAATTGTCTTTGTATAAACAAATTATTCTCAACGTTTTATATATCTATAATAAAAAAAAAATTGTCTTCTATATTAAAACAAAATTCGCACTCGACGTTTTAAATATCTATAATTTAAAAAATGTCTCAACAAAATACTAGTACTTTGTTAATAGGAAGACAATATTTTAAAAAATTATTATAGATATTAAAAACGTCGAGAATATTTTGTTTATATATGGGAAGACAATAATTTTTTTTTATAGATATTAAAACGTCGAGTGCCTGTGAATTATACATGTATCTATATTACCAATATTTTGCCTTTGATATCTCCACAAATTGTAATGATAGCCATTTCCTTATAAATGCGTTGCTGTTGTAAACAATGCGCGTATGAATAAAGATAAATATAGTACGTCTATCTTAACGGCCGAGAATTCTTACAAAATTGAAAGTAGAATGTAAATATAAGAAATAAACTTCATTTTTGAAACTATATGAGGGTATGTCTAATGAACGTCCCTCAATTATTTTCGAAAAGTTTATTTCTTAAATACACGCCCTTCAACAAGCGTGAAGAAAGGGTGTTGCTTTCATTCTGTATATCTGTAGTAAGTAAAAGCTGGTAGTATTTTTTTTTGCTTCGGTCGATGTTGTACAACTTTGGTTTTCTTCCTGGTCATTGTCTCAGCAAACGTTAACGCTTTCACTAGGACCTTTGAGCTCCAGGAAAAGATAATGTTATTAACAAATGATTATACAATGTAAATATAGTTTGTCAATAGTTACATTTAAAATCACACCTTGGTTATTTCACCATGATAGTTTGTGGAGACAGGGTGATGTAGAGCAATACTCCGAACAGCGACACACAATGGACACGGTAGTTACTATGCTAGTTTTATTTTCACGTACTACATGTAAGTATTTCAATAACTAATGTACATGTACATGTAAAAACAAAACCAAAAAAAAAAAAAAAAACATATTATTTATTTATGACATAATAGTAAATGGTACCTTGATATAAGGTATTTCTATCACAAACGGAAAAGTTCCTCTCTTGGAGGATTGCAGGTATTAGTATTAGCTAAGGAAGTGTTCCCCTCGCTAGTTTGTTCATGACACAAGACTACACATTTGTAAATAAAACAAATCAATAATTATTGCACACACATTTAAATTTACCAAAGAAAATTCACTGATTGATTCTCGGTGAAGAATTCGGTGAATATCATTAATGGAATGTACGCCCATCAATATGAATCGTCATGAAATTAATGTAAATATAGAGAAATGCATGGCAGAGACCTCGTTAGACTGATCTCAAACTGACCACTGAATCGCAGTCGTTTTAATGGTACATGTATTATGACTGTATAATGCCCTGTATTCACATGGTAGACGTCCGCTCTCTAGTAAACACACTGAAACGTCTCCTTAAAGATGCTCGAATTAATTTTGGAGAACCAACGGGAGCATGAGAAAGTTTCCGTTGTCCTTTGGATGACAAATCTTTTTTCTCACTTATCTGTAAAGGAACAATGTTGTGTTATTTAAATAATCAATTACACTATTATGATAATAGATTATGTACCAGCAGACTTGTATTAGTTATGCACAAAGCAATTGGTGTTTGCTTTCCAGATTAAAAGAAATATTTTCTAGAAAACAGGAGAACTGCAGTTTGCAAAAATGATCCAAGCAGTGTTGCAAATCGCAAAGATCTCGTTTATTTGTTAATTAACCCAAAACCTGGTAGAGTAATGAAAAATAACAACAAAGGACACCATAGCTACCGTATTCCAGTCGTCAAATGTTACATAATATTGGTAATTATGATTATAAGTGTGTAAAGTTCCACCTTATCACAGAAAGACACGCGAGGGGAGCACACTCACCTTTCTGATGAGCTCGTGGAACACGCGTTTGATGTTCTCCGTGTTGGCGGAGGCCGAACATTCCGTTACTAGGTATCCATCTCCTCGCCATTCCAGCTCTTCTCGGGATTGTTTTGCAACCGTTCTGAAAAGGGGACACAAAAACAAATTCTATCAACGAAACTTATGTGGTTCGTGGTCTGTATATAGATTGCCGATTCCTTAGACATCTTCTTTTTTTATTATAGAAGATACAAAACAGATCGGCACAACAAGAGCTCCGCAATGCGGGACATATCCCCTCGTAATGAGTGTCTACAAACTTTTCTTATGAAGTTCCATCGTGACCTTGAAACTTTTGATCCAGAAATCAATATGTTGATTGTTTGTTTGTGTTACGTTCCGTCGAAAATTTTTCACTCATATTAATTTTAGACGCTGCCAACTGTAGGTGAAGCATCACAAATCTTGACCTATGCTTAGCACTCAGGGCCGTAGCAGTGAGGGTTCTTTATCGTGCCAACGCCTGTCGCAATGCGGAAACTCCGTTAACACTGTCCCGTTCTGAGCGTTTGGCGAAGGAGCCATCACTACCTATATTTTGACGCGGCCATAATAGCATATGGCACAAGCAGGGCTCGAGCTCACAACCTCTACGTTACGAAGCGAACGCGCTACCACCGAGTTACCGGTCCAAAATCAATATGGTTTGTCAATCGAGCAGAAATGTATGGAGCGCCAAATTAACATAAACTCAAATAATTGAAGATATCTTTAATTATTTGAAGATATCATCAATTCATTTGATGCTCGCAACAATTGAATTAAAGATATCTTCAAATAATTAATGATATCTTCAATTCTGAATTATTGCGCGCATTAATTGAATTGATGATAGCATTAATTCTTCAGCTGAATTGATGCGCGCTTTAATTGAATTAATGATCTCTTCAAATGAATTAATGATATCAACAATTGAATTGATGCGCGCTACAATTCAATTGAAAGAGAGCCATAATTGATATAATGCGCGCATTAAATCAATTGATGAGAGCATTAATTCAATTATTGCTCTCTTAAATTGAATTAATGATATCTTTAATTCATTTGAAAAGAGCAATAATTCTTTTAGAGAGAGCAAATATATAATTAAAGATACCTTGCATCTTCAATTCAACATATCCACAATTGAATTAATGATATTTTAAATTGAATTGTTGCTCTCTTTACAAGAATTGATGCGCGCATTAATTCCTTATACAAAAGCATTGTAAATTATTTAAAGATATCTTCAATTGAATTAAAGAGATCATCAAATTATTTATACCGAGCTCTAAATTAATTATTGCGAGCACTATTTCTACTAAATTGATGCTCTCATCAAATGAATTGAAGAGAGCAATAATTGAATTAATGCGCGCATCAAATCTATTATAGCTCTCATTAATTGAATTAATGCGCGCATCTATTGAATTGATGAGAGCAATAATTGATTTAATGCGCGCATTAATTCAATTAAAGAGAGCAATAATTGAACTGATGATATCTTCAAATAATTGAAGATATCTTCAATTATTTGAGTTTATGTTAATTTGGCGCTCCATAGAAATGTGGCCTGTTGAGTGTTTACAAGTTCATTGTTACACACATAAACGGAATGAATTGCGAGGAGATAATGAATGAAATGGCTTGATGAAAGTGACCACTTCTTTCTTTCATTTGTTTAAATGCTAATAATGGAATCGTTGATGTGATAAAAGTTACATATTAATGCCCGATTTCCATAAATGTGTCATTTAGTAAACCAGTCATCATCAGGAATGCTGAATACTTAAGACAACTGTTAAGAATATGCTATCCTGATCTGACTCGTCGTTTGTAAACATGACTAAATAACAAATCCAAAAGATATACAGAAAATATTAGCAAATGACCTTGAACAGCTGTTGATGGTTAGATAACATTTACACTCTGCGTGTCAAGTGTGGGTAGACTATCAAAATTTTACTTTAAACATAGTAACCTGGAATGTTCTAAGTCACATTTGTTTCCCAGTAAAACCATGGGGATGGCCTGATTCGGTTTCTTTTCTTTCTTCAGCCAGTCCATGACTACTTCTGCTATGTCGAAGCTGTTCCTGTCCGTTACAGAATAAACGATAACAGCGCCATCTATTTTGTGCAACCAATCTTTTGAGGATGACTTTCTATCCAGGTTCTGTAAATATCTTTTTAATATTAGCAATGTCTCGGTCTATAGGAAGACGAGATATAAGAGATCATTAAAGATTAAGGGGATACTTAGATTTAAGCAAGTAGCATGATTAAGAGCACACATTTTGGTATCGTATTACAAATATGCATCACAGGGGTTCAATTCCTCCCAGCTTGTGAAATTAATCATTTTAAACTTAATTTTACAAACTTGAAGCTAACCCTCTTTATACGCGTCAAATTTAAGTAGACAGGAAGACTTACCACATAAACCTACAAGTCACGAATTTAAGAATCTATCTTATTTTTATCATTATAGAATACATTTTTTCAGTCAAAGGCTGAATAAAATGTCAATTTAAAACCGAAACAAATTTAAACGTATAAATTGTGAAGGGACAAATCATTGAAATAAATTTGGATTCTTTCAATGAAAATTATTGTTAAAGTTCACAGATTGGCATTTCACAATGCACGTCACCTGGTTTACATAATTGAAAACCGATATTACGTGTAATTTATTTGATATATATTTTGACATACCTTTCCAGCAACGTCTGTTATTTTAATGGACACTTGCTTTTCATCTACAGTCACATTTCTTTCATACGTCACTTCCTCTATGGAGGCGTATTCACTCAGATACCTTCCGGTCAAAAATCGCACCACAATAGCTGAAAAATGCACAGTACCGATCGTTTTATCATCTTGCATTGCTTTATATATATGTGAATGAACATGTAGACTCATTCATAATGTGAATTGTGTGTGGAAACAATCGATAGATAACATACCCTGTCCCTTAAAATGGTACATGTGATTTCTATGAAAGTCCCATTGTAATACACCTTATGAGATTTGCATAAATTATTTTCAGACATGTTCTGTATTGGTGTAGTAGACTTATAGTCTGCAACTCTTGAACGCGTGTGTTTTATAAGTCGTAGACGATTTGTACTTTCAAAAATGACCTCGGGGTTGGAAGTCTCTTTAACTTTATCTGTACTTACATAGCAATTAATATCCATCTATACGGATTATAACCGTGATATGAATCCATGCTATTTCTGTGATAGATTTCAAGACGTATCAATGAACTGGAGGGGGAAAAAACTATCTATATTGATTTATCTAACGGTGATTAACATTCAGGCTAAGCTCCTTATTTCTATACTTTTCTGATAAACACTAAAGAGCACAAACGAAATAATTGTTTCGAGTGTAGGTTCAATGATTGCACTTCTACAACGCAGTTGTTTACACGACCTAACATCTGAATGTTTCTAATTACTAAACAAAAAGGTTTATTTTTCACAGAGAAGATCCTGTAGTACTAGTAAACACGTTTTGATGATAGCTGAATCATTATATCTACAAGAGAAGGGGGAAATTGTTTCTTTTGGAAACTTATTTCTGTTAATGACCTTGTTTTGAAACACAGATTGGACAGAATTTACCCCCCCCCCCCCTTTCAGTGGAATGGTTAGGTTTAATAAAAAATAAACTCAGTCAGAAAATATTCAAGAAATCTAAAATATTCAAAGTTTGAATGAAATCGTCGTTTAGATTCAGTTCGTGAGAACGTAAAATCGTGATCGTTGAACACTCTGAAAGACTTTCGAAAATATTTTAATAGCAAGACTTTTGATTTTGCAGTAGAGGCTTCTAGCGTAAGGACGCAAATTTTAATCAGACACACAGGTATATACATGTATACCAGAAATTGTATTTAATTGTCCAATCAATATATCACCTTAAGTTTACATTTCCAATGTTTTTGTCTTTGATATCTCTACAAATTGTAATGATAACCATTTTTTCATGAACGCTATGCAGTTGTAAATAATGTGCGTATGAATACATAATTACTTGATAAATATAGATATAGTATGCCTATTTTGATAGCTGGGAATCCCGACAAAAGTGAAAGTAGAATGTAAATATGTAAGAAATGAATTTTAATTTTTGAAAACACATGTAATTTTTATGTAAAGTTGATTTCACTGAAACACATTCGAAATTCATAATGAAAGTACATGTATTACAACTATGAGATATCTGTGTTATTTCTTATAAAAACATCAAGCGTAATTGGAAAAGTAGAACAAACATGACCATTCGAACATCACCAGTGTTTACAGAGAGAGAGAGAGAGAGAGAGAGAGAGAGAGAAAGAGAGAGACCTAGTGTCGATTCATATAATATGTATGGCAGCATATAAATGCTTCAATCTATTCAAATCCAAATCTTTTTACTCGCTGATTTTGATTGGATTCGTAAACACCTGAAAACAATTCAGTTGTACAGTAATTAACTCCTGGATAATCCTAAAGTTCATGACCTGTCTAGTTATTACTATGAAAAAATGCAGAAAAACACCAGTCATCCATCAGTTAGAAAAATAACGACTGACAAAGACAGATAACCGATCAGCCAGACATATTTTCTTTTGAACTAATGACTTCAGAATTAGTTTGAAGATTTTCTTGAGACGAAAACACGGGCCCTCACTGAAATTTCAACAAACCCTCTTAAAACAAAGGATACCGATTGTAGGAAAAAGGTTTTGATGCAATCAAATTAAAATTAAATGTTCGAAGATTGAAACATATTATGATACATTAACTTTTATTATTTCACCTTAAAGTACTACACTTCCGAAGTCGAAAATCCAATTTACTAAAATTACTACCCTTGTTAACAATGAACTTTACAGCATCACATTCATGCATGAAAGGGCTAAGAAAGGAATTTACACTGATTGGTAGCATTGAGATAAGTAACGATAGAAATGAAGGGATATCTTGATTGGACAATATTAGCCATTATTCACCGAGGGTTTTTCCTCTGATCACTTCCCCAATGCTTGTAAATTACTTCATTCTTGAAGAAAATGAAATCTGATTTTACTTGAAATTCGTTTAAATCTCAAGCATTGTATTTCTGATTTGAATATTGTTTTGGAGGTACATATTCTTGTAAATTGCAAGAAATTGAATTTTTTTTAGTTTGTCTGTTTAGCTTCTCCAGAAGCACTAGACCAATTTCAACCAAACTTAGCAAAATGCATCCTTGGGAGAAGGACATTCGGGTTTTTCCTTCAAATAATTTAATTTCACATGTAACGCACAATTTGATTGGCTGAAACTGATGGAGGTACATACATTATTTTGTATAATATAACTTGCTATGGGGGCACACACCCTTGACAACCAGCAGCTGGAACTACTTTCTTTACTTACATGACATGATACCTGCATGATACATGTTCATTTATATCCAACAAAATCAAAATCTCACTATGCTTTCAAAACAATAAATAATTTTTCTAATTTGTTGGTTTAGTTTGTTTTGTTTTTTCCAATTCAACACAACTTTACCATACATGTACCTTGAATGAACAAAATAAACAAAAAACTATACTTGGGGCATTTTTATTGATGTAATTTGTCATACGTCGTCTGCTATCTGTAAACAGTCAGTGTGGGGGACTTCGATCTGAATTGTGATTTTTTTATGTCTCCACATCACTAAAAGATGTATAAAATTAAATGAAAGGAGCATTTCTGACAGATAAAAAGGAAAACTTTAATTGGCTATGCTTCAAGTACACATTTACATGACAACTTCCTGACACAGTGCAGATTCAAGTTTGTTAAATTCATGACCCCTGGGGGTAGGATGGGGCCACAATAGGAAATCAAGGTTTTACATACAAATATATAGGGGAAATCTTTGAAAATCGTCTTCTCAAGAATCACTGGGCCAGCATAGTACATTTACATGAAAGCTTCCTGATAAAGCGCAGATTAAAGGGTTAATTGTTAAACCCATGATCCCCGGGGTAGGGTGGGGCCACAAAAGGGGATCAACGTTTTGCATACAAATATATAAAGAAAATCATAAAAATCTTCTGATGAAGAATCACTGGGCCAGAAAAGTTTACATTTACAAGAAAGCTTCCTAGGAATCAAAGTTTTACATATAAATATATAGAAAAAACCGTTAAAAATCTTCTCAAGAACCATTTAATAGGCCAGAGAAGTTTACATTTACATGAAATCTCAAAGGAGTTTTTATTTTATTTGAGCAGTCAAAATTTTAGTAAAATCAAACCAAATTCAAGTTTCGACTTAATTTTTTTGCGAGTCGTCGGCGACCAAACGTGCCGTAACAGGCCTGTGCTGTGTAACGTCTGAAATATTGAAATACTCAATTAAATCCTTATACATGTACAGGGAAATATCACAACCCCGTGTGGGCATTATTTAAGGGTCATCACACGTGATAATTTAAATAGTTCGCCTTAATACACATTATCATTCTCCTCTGTGAGTCTAAATCCTACATTATCTGTGTTATATTGAGTCTGTCTGTATTATCTGTATAAAAGAGCTTTGATGATCACATGCAACTCAATAAAGAGTTCGTTACTATTTGAGATTGACAGCTATGTTGAGATTAACTTATCATACCTTCAATTTTTATCTGAAATTACTCGAGATTCAGACGAGGTATCGTTGAATAAACATAAACGTTTTTTAATTTACTGTATATTGGCACAGTAAAATATCCTTCATGGCTTTCATATTTAATTTGACATACATGTAGAGTACTGTCGCTCCAATAACATTGGTTTTTAGTAAACAAATTAAATAAGAAGCATTATGCATCGAATTAAACAGTTATTTGAAAATAGATATAAGTTATTGTGCAGAGTTTTCAATTTAAGTTTTGCTTTTCTGTTCACTTATGGATATCTTCTCTACATTTAATTTCTGTAACCCCCCCCCCCCCCCATTCGTAACTCATTAGCTATAAGCATGATTACACGGAAACGTGTATGCGCCTCTTGTTGTTACGCTATACTACAATATCTACATTTCCAGTGTTTTTGCCTTTGATATCTGTACAAAGTGTTAATGATAGTCATTTCCTCATGAATGCGTTGTGCACAGTTGTGAACAAAGTGCATATAAATCTTAATAAATGGAGTATGTATATGTCTATTTAAAACGGATGGAAATTCCCACATATATGAATGTAAATATCATATATATCTTTCAGTTTTGAAAATACATGAGGCTATTATCTGCAACGCTTTACAACGCTTTACTTTTCCTGAAGGCCTGCATGTATTTTTATTTCTTAAATATGTCGAGCTATGAAATCTCGTTTTATGCTTAGATTACACGCTTACATTTTAATGACAACTTAAAGTGATAAATTACAATTAGTCACCGATTAATTTGGACAAGTTGTTCTAATCCTAGTGATTAATTTGTACTTGTCAGCTTTCTACAGGTCACTATAAATATTACTTTTGATGTCTTGATGTGTGGGGGAAAATGAATATCGAATACCTCAGGTTACCTTCTTTAGGGATAACGACGTGCTGTTATAGACTTGTTCAAGACAGGGGTTATAAGTCATCATTGCCACGGAGAAATGGTATTGCCTTTTTTTTTTTTTTTTTTTTTTTTTTTTTTTTTTTTTACAAATTCGTCGTTCAAAATTGACGGTTTTTTGGATGACTTGCTAATTAATATCGGCTTAAATCAGAAAGAATAAGTTGACAAAAGGCAAACTGCCAGTTAATTTTATTGCCAACTTCATAAATTATCTTTGATGCTTGCTGTAAGATTGGTTTTTATATGAAATCTGATTAAAAGGCTACATGTAATTGAATTATATTAATTTCAGTACAAAGACGCCATATATTACTCCAGGTGCAATATTGAAACGCAGGTTATCAAAATGTTTACATCAAGGACGACCTGTAAATGCGATTTTTCTACCCTTCCGGAAGTTTTCAATCATGCTTCACTATCTACATCAAAGAAATATATAAACGTGGTTTTTGCCCAATAAATTCTCAACATGATATCAAGATGGCAGTTTTATTTCAAAAATTCACAGATCAGTGTATTCGGTTCAAGATCATGGCGTTTTCATAGGAATTATGTGTTGTTTTTAATCATCTTTATGGCTCTGTGTTTTTTTCTTCTCCGTTGGACTGTAAATTGAGAGAAAATATTTGATGTTTATCAAATTTTCAAAAGATTGTTAAAAATATCTTCATTTACACGAATAATTTTAGTTAATGATACGGATGTGTGATTAACCTTGACCTTTCACGTGTGATTCTGTAAAAACTTACAGGAATGATTGATTGATTGTATCTTGTTTAACGTCTCACTCGAGAATTTTTCACTCATATGGAGACGTCACCAAGATCGGTGAAGGGCTTCAAATTTAGGCCTTTACTCGACGCTTATGGCCATTGAACAGTGAGTGTTCTTTAGCGGGGCGGAGTGAACTGAAAACCCTTGGCTAGCGAAGATGGAAACGTCGCGGTTCTTTCTAAATTGAAATTGATTTCTTATATTTTATTTCTATCGGAATTCCCAGCCGTTAAAATGGTTGTACTATATTCATCAAGATTCATACGCACATTGTTTACGACTGCCATACATTCATGAGGAAATGACTAACATTACAGTTAGAAAGGAACATGGGAAATGAAATAAAATATTTATATCAATAGGAAAAAAAATTAATGTACATGTGTAGTACAATGTAAAGAGACACGAATAATTCAACTGTTTTCTGCACTACTTTGGGAATTCTAAATATTGTGAAACATGCACTTTTCCCTTTCCTTCTGAATGATACATGTATATATTACTAATACCTGAAGTCATGTCTTGTACATTCGTCAGAAATTAAAGTTTTCAATCAAATGCATTCACTGGCAGGTTTAATTAGTGTCATAATAAAACAAATGTTCTTGATCATGTAACCTTGTCTGATGAACAGAGACATTTAGGCGACTCGTAGACGTTGAAAACATGACATCATGTACTTTACTGTAGCATTCAATTCGTGTGATAATAAATATAGCTCTGAAATTTCAAACAATGGTCACTTCCTCTTTATACTGAGTGCCAGCTATTGAATAAACCCGAGCTCGAAGGTTTCATAAGAAAATGAATGAAAGAACTAGAATACGTAGGGTGTGCATGTGTGCACGACAAGAAATTAAAACCCCAAACAATCCACTCTTGGCAAAAAATGGAGAGAGAAAAACCCAATGGAACTAAATGCAATAGTAATCATTGCAGGGTCTACATAGAGTTATGGATACATTTCTACAGAATATTTCCTGTTAGATAATGGAATTTAGAGTCACGGGGAGGAAAATAATTTTTACAATAACGATCATTAACAATTGAAATTAATGATTAAAAGATCAAATTACCTGTTTTGCCGACTCCTTCCTTCCCCAGAACCAGGATGTTGATGGGTCCTTTCATTTTTTGACAAAGTGTTTCATGGGAAAAATATCAGGACCACGTCATACTTCCTATTCGTGTCACCTGTTAAATCGGGTTTTTTTTTTTAATAAAAAAAAAAAAGGTTGAATGTTTAACGCATTCGATCATTACATAATCGCACAACAAAAATCCGTCTGTCAACACCAATGCCCACTGTCTAATAAGACTTATACATGTACTTGTCAAAAGAAAACGATTTCGAGCACCAAATCTGTTCTGTAATAAATTACCTGCAGTTCAAGGCGAGTGTTGTTAATTGAACAGCAGTTTACGAAAACGTGTGTGGTTGTTTAGATAAGAGATCGCCAAACAGCGAATAAAAGTGTACTGTAGTATCAAGCCTCTAATGGGTGAATCTTCATGTGTGTGTGCATGTCTGTGATGTGGTGGGGGAGATTTTGTGGTTTTAAAAGTATTTCCTCCCGGATTTTGACAGAGAATATAGGCCAAACTTCAAGATAAACTGCAATTATCAAACAATTTAATTTCACGTCAATTTACCGTCCAAGTAAATACAAGCAACATTCTTTAAGATTGTTGGCAAAAGATGGCCCATCTATCTTTCTCTCTTGGCAAGTGCAGTGGTGAATTTCTAGTGATAAATCGGGGGATTAAATTGTGCGATATCATCACACAATATATATCGAGCTGTATAGATTTAGAAACGTAAATAAATTACTTTAGGCCATTCTGCAACATACCAGGTACCGACAAGCGGTTATTACACCATTGCTTTCAAAAAGCCAATTTTTGAGGTGTGTATACTGAAACTCCAGAAAAAACTATAAACATCACAAACTTGTTAATTATCCACGCAATGTTCAAAATGCTGTCTAGTTGCTGAATATATGTAATACCTGCAGTTATGAATGTTTATCAAATATTACTTGTATTTACAATCACATACTCAACAACGCCCTAACTATAGAGTGTTTTCCCACAAGAAAGGGAAGGGGTCCAAACAGCCGTCATTACTGGACAAAAAACTTAAAATAAACAAAAGGCCAATGCGCCACTCATCTGTCACCTTGGACCTATTGTTGTTCAGCTTTTGTAATTTGTAAAAGATTTTGTAATTTATAATTATTCCCATGAAAAAAAATTGAACCCATATTGTGGCTCCAACCTAGCCCCATAGGATCACGGCATAAACGTGGTACAAGGTTATCAGGTAAATAATCATGTTATGAAATGTAAGGTATTGTCAATGCATATACAACATATGAAAGCACTACCTTAAACAGTTCAGAGGCTATTGCCTAGCTTAACTTTTATTCAAAGTAGGTCAAAATCCAAGGTCAAAGTTACAAGGTCAAAAACATTGGTACCAAAAGTAAGGTCTTGTCACAAGGAATGCATACACGAAATATGAAAGATATCTCATTTACCATTCAAAAGTTATGACTGAGGTTAAAGCTTCGGTCAAAGTTTTAAAATTTGGTTCAAATTCCAAGGTCAAGATCACAATTTCATACATAATGGCATCAAATTAAATTTCTTGTCAGAAAGAATATATGTATCAAAATATGAATGCACTACCTTAAATAAATCAGGAGATATTGTCTTGGTTATGTTTTCTTAAACGTCGGTCAAACTCAAAAGGTGAAGCTCACAATGTCAAAACTTCGGTACCAAAAGAAAGGCGTTCTCACAGAGAATATACTTATGGAATACAATAGCCCTATCACTCAACATTCAAAGTTATGAGCAAGGTTCAGGTTTAACACAGACAGACACACAGGACAAAAACAATACCCCCCCCCTCCACCGGACATAAAAAAATCTTGAATACACAAAACTTAAGAGCGTTTGTATTTTGATATGATTTAGTGTGGTCCTACTAATCTTCAACAGGATTTGTTTTAATTAATTCCCTGTATATTCCTTTATCAAACTTTGATCTCCTATTATGGCCCCACTCTACCTTTGGAGGCCCTGCATTGAACAACCTTGAATTTGCATCTGAAGATGTTTGATTATGAATATGACTTAAAATGCCCCTGTTGTTGTTTTTTTAATCAGTTTCTCTATACATGTATTCCCATACAAAATTTTGATCCCCTATTATGACACCATCCTACCTTGAGGGTCATGATTTCACACAAATTTAAGATCTGCGCTGTCCCTAAGTATTCCTATGTTTAACTTTGATCCCCTATTGTAGTTCCACCCTACCCCCGGTCGCCATGATTTGAACAAACTTTAATCTATATATGACGGGAAGCTTTTATGTAGATTTCAACTTTTCTGGCCCAGTGGCTTTTGAGAACAAGATTTTAAATGACCCATCCTATTTTTGCCTTTTCTTGATTATCTCCCCTTTGGAGAAAACATGGGTCCCTCTTCATTAAAACAAATGTGAATCCCCTTTACCCATGTTTAATTGAAATTGGCCCTTGAACAGATTGAATGAATCTTGTTTAACGTCCCTTTTGAGATTTTTTCACTCATATGAAGACGTCACCAATACCGGTGAAGGGCTTCAAATTTAGACCTATGCTCAGCGGTTACGGCCTTTGACATTCACACCTGATGCCGAGCGTTTGGCGATGGAACTGTCACTACCTGTTTTAATGACTTAGGTCTGTCGCGGCCGGGATTCGAACTCCGACCTTCCACGTGCGGGGCGAACGCTCTGCCTCAAGACTTCTGAGACGGTTACCTTGAAAAGGAGATTTTATAAGATGTCAATATTTTTTTTTTTAATAATTCCTAATTATCCCCACTTCAAAAAGGGCGTGGCACTTCACTTGAACAAACTTGAGTCCTCTTTACTCAAACATGCTTTGCAGCAAGTTTGGCTGAAAATATCCCTGTGGTTCTGTAGAAGAAGTCAAAGATGTTAAAAACTTACGAACAGACGGACGCCGGACACAAACAGTGATTAGAAAAGCTCATGTGAGCTTAAAATGAACTATATGTAGTTTTTAGATATTTGGTTGTGGTCGTATTTATTGACTGTGTTTGTAAATACTTAACGTCGGTGTGAATGTATGATTTATGGTCGAATTGATAGGTGGCATACACCGCAGTCATATAACCATGCAATGAACACATATACAGTGTAATTGTTTTAATCCAGGACCACAAACACCAAGGTTATGTCCACATTCACCCCACCTTCTGAATGCATAAGAGAAAGGGGAAGGGCCCATGAGTTTTGTGCCTATGTGTTAATGTTATTCCATTTAGTTCTATACTTGTAAGATTATTATGTATGTACCCACAAAACATAAGAATAATTATTACACGGTATTTGCTAGTGGAGGAGCACCCCTAAAATTTTCAAATTCAAGATTGTTTAGAGAGAAAAAAAGATAAAGGAAGCAATCATTTTTTCCACTCTCAGAAAATAAATGACAAGATCTTTTGATCTGTTGTTACTTTTATCGAGAAAACTTTATATTATTTTCAAATTTAAAAAAAAACCCATTAAAAGAGTCATTTTATTAATTTCACCTTATCAAATATGGCAGAAAATAGTAAAAATAATTATACAAGAGACATAAATCAAGCCCTATAAAACCCATGAGTCCCCATACTGAAAATTAATGCTACACATACATGTAATACCCATGTAAAGAGTAAGAGAGACTTGGGGTACTTTTATGGAAGCCGGTTAGTGCTAAATGAGAAAAATATTTTATCTGGCAGCTGCCAAATAAATTTCCAGTGGCTGACAACCCACAACCCCCCCCCCAAAAATAATTAGCTGGCGGCTGCCATATATCTATCTGGCGAACTCCATATACACACTAGTATCTGGCGGCCTTCGTGGTTTTATTTGACGGTCGAGATCGCCAGATACTTATATGATGGCCGCCAGAATAGTTTTATGCGCAGTCGCCAGATATTCATTTGGCAGCCGCTAGATAAAATATTTTTCTCACCTCTCACCAATCGGCCTCCTTATATTACACTTGTATAACAATAAGTATTTAGTAAATGATTAACTACATGTATCTTCTATTCAAGTGCCTATGGTCCGGAAACACAAAAAAAATTATGACATTACGTGAACAACTTCCGGGGGAGGCGGGTCCGGATCCCCCAATAAATTTCATATTTGCAATTGTCTTCAATTCTGTCATGAGGGGGGAGGGCGGTCAGTTGAGACCATACAGTGTCAGAAAATAAATGTTTGTCCATGAAGAATTCAATAATTAAGAGCAAACCGTTCAAAAAGTATGATTTGAAGATTTTTAATGGATTGATGAATGAGTGATTTAGCTTACCCTGAAGAAAGTAATGTCCAGTTTCCTCGAATTCTTAAATTATCTAAGTAAGTTTGAAGCATCATGATCAAATGTAAATTAACTATGAAACCTTAACATCTGAACGTTTACAATCTCCAAATGGAAACAAAGTAAAAATACCTTATTTGAGGAGATAAATCCATATTAATTTGAAAACAGGGCTAGAAAAACTTGACATACGAGGGCGAGTCAATAAGTAACCAGCCTATCCCATTTCCGATTGACCGAGACAGTCACGATTTTTATGCCTCGTTTCAACACATGTTTTATACCTGGGTACAAAATTGCACGTGTATCGAGTCATTCTTTATTAAAGGTAGCTCACTACATTAAAGCTTATACTGACACTACGTCACAAGATGGCGATTTTGTGGCGACAGACCTAAGTCGTTAAAACAGGTAGTGACAGTTCCATCGCCAAACGCTCGGCATTAAATGTGAATGTCACAGGTTCTCGAAGATGACCTTAAAAACGGATGTCCTGTGTCACAGTAGGTGTGGCACGCTAAAGAGCCCTCACTGCTCAATGGCCGTAAGCGCCGAGCAAAGGCCTAAATTTGAAGCCATTCCCCGGTCTTGGTGACGTCTCCATATGAGTGAGAAATTCTCGAGTGAGACGTTAATCAAGATACAATCAATCAATCATTAAATGTTTTGTGAAATTATTTGTTTGTCTTTCATCGTAGCTCAGTGGTTAAAGCATTGGACTGATGAACTGCAGATCTCAAGTTCAAATCCGCCAGTCTTTTGTTCATGTTTTGAATTTTTTTAAAAATCAAATTTGAATATTTTCTGCCTTTTTGGCATATATACTTATCATATGTCATCATATCTTTTATGATTAAATCAATTCGTACTGATTTGAGAAACTATTTCAGAGTGTAGTGAGCCACCTTCATTTCAAGTTGAGAACCGAGCTATAATTCGGTACTCGTATTTAAAAGGTAAAACAGGCTAGGAAATTCACGGCGAGTTATCCGATGTTTATGGTTATTCTGCACCATGAAAGGTGAAGATAACGAACAGTGATCAATCTCATAACTCCTACAAGCAATACAAAATAGATAGTTGGGCAGACACGGACCCCTGGACACACCAGAGGTGGGATCAGGTGCCTAGGAGGAGTAAGCATCCCCTGTCGACCGGTCACACCCGCCGTGAGCCCTATATCCTGTTCAGGTAAACGGAGTTATCCGCAGTCAAAATCAGTGTGCCAAGAGCGGCTTAACTCTTATGCTCAGGTTGAATTCTGGGTAGGGGGATTCAAACGCGGTAGAACGTCTTTAGAAAATGAAGCCAGGTCTGGATGTCACCGACGAAGAAATGTGTAAGAAAATTCGGGATCTGGTATACTCTGATAGGCGAATTCAGGTGGAAGAAATAGCGCAGGCATTGGGCATTTCACATGGTAGCGTTTCAACAATCTTACATGGTCGTTTATGCGCAATCTAACAGCCCGTTGGGTCCCCAAATCCCTTAGTGATGAGCAAATGGCAAACAGAGCATCAGTATGCAGCGCCTTGTTGAAGCGTTTTAGGTCAAAAGATGATTTTCTTTTGCGTCTGGTGATTGTAGATGAGACTTGGGTTCATTATTATGAGCCAGAGAATAAAGCTCAGAGTCGTCAGAAGGTAGGGGATGGCTCCCCGAGGGCAAGAAGTTCAAGACGCAACCATCTGCTGGCAAGGTGATGGCCACAGTATTTTGGGACGCAATTAAGGCGTTATTATGTTGGACATTTTATCCAAGAGAAGTACAATAACTGGAGTGTACTCTGCAAACTTGCTATACCAGCTGAGAACCGCCATCCGTGAAAAACGCCGAGGTAAACTCTCTAAAGGTGTTTTGCTGCAACAGGACAACGCGAGAGTCCACACTTGCAAAGTTGCAATGGATGCTGTAAAGCGAAACGGATATGAATTAACACCACATCCTGCCTATTCGCCTGACCTAACTCCTAGCAACTTCTTACTATTCCCAAACTTGAAAAAGGATATCCATTGACGTCATTTCCGGTTTGACGAAGAAGACGCAACAGCAGTTGAGGAGTGGGTCAATGGAAAGGACCCTGACTTTTTCAGTTCTGGGCTGATGGCATTTGAACACCGTTGGTCTAAGTGCATCACACTATTTATAAAGGGCAATTACATCGAAAAAGAAGAGGTGGATCTCAACCGGAAATAAGTTAGGCTGATTACTTATTGACTCGCCCTCGTACCTTAGGTCTTTCCTTTCATATTCATTTTCAAATTGGTAAAGAAACAGATCTTCATTGGTATGGAACGAAACATCAGAGAAATGGGGAAAAGGGCAATTAACATAAATAATGTCATTCGTAGTTGCAAACAGTACAGTATCACCAGTAACCATATTTCGATTACAAGGCAAGACATTAATATCAAAAACGTTCGACACGGAACAACGGGATGTGATATATCAAGTGCAGCAAAGTCAAACAGTATGCATATAGATCATCCAGTATGCTGAGTGTAGTGCATTTATAGTAAATCTTTCATAAGGACAAATAGATAGGAGAAGGGGGGCTGTTTTTAATCAGACTGTCATAAGGATTGAATCAAATCCTTTGTAACCTTGAGTGCGGTGTTCTATCTGTAGGGAGGGTATACTGTCCTGATAGTATTATGTCCTGATTGACCTGATTACATATATTTCCAAACTATGAAATTATGAAGTGCATTAACGAAAGTGTTTTTTTAAAACTTAAAATATGGACATTCTATTATCAGGACTTAATCCTACCTATCTGTACGGTTGTTTATGATGTGTTGGGGTGGGGTGGGGATACTGACACCATAAACTGCGGACATTTGTGCCGTTAATGGTGTAAAAGTTACTATAAATTGAATCATGATAAGTTTATGAAAATGATTTAGAAAAGTGGATGTTTTCTGTAACATACATGTATTCACATAGACTGAACATATTTTTGGGTGTATATATATATAAAAGCACAGAAAATTTCACTTTATTTGGATACCCACTTCTGCCACTACCCAGGGTTGAACTCACGACCTGCGGAACCAAATCTTCTAGCAGCATGTAACCAGCGCACTAGACCGCTCGACCATCTAGGCAAGTCAAAAAATTTGCTTTCGGTGACGATGAAGAGGATCATACATGATACACATTGCATTCGAAATATTTTATATAAAGCATGGAAATAGCAATGACCTCTTAAATGAACATAACTGCCCTAAGTGAAGATATATTTAATATAAAGCACACAAAATTTCACTTTATTTGGATACCCACTTTTTGTCTTACCTAGATGGTCGAGCGGTCTAGTGCGCTGGTTACATGTTGCTAGGAGATTTGGTTCCGCAGGTCGTGAGTTCAACCCCGGGTAGGAACGGAAGTGGGTATCAAATAAAGTGAAATTTTCTGTGCTTTATATTAAATATATCTGCACTCAGGGCAGTTATGTTCATTTAATATATATATATATATATATATATATATATATATATATATCACAAGTATGATGTTATTTGTTTTGATGAAATCATGCAGGATTCACCACAAAATATTCCAGGGTCTGCATCTCCTTTTGAGCTTATTGCTAATTAATTCGATAAAATCCATGCATTTTCTTTACGGAATTAAATGTTCCTGAAGTGATAGTTTCGTAAAATAGATATTCACAAGCTCTTAGTTTAAAAAGCGCTTGCTTATATGGTAAACTTACGTTGCCCAGGAAAAGCACAATTAACATTGAAGGGGGAAAAATGAGAGAGGTTTGGCAAGTTTCCCTTGCAGTCAGCTGCATCAAACTTCTCCTTATCCCTTCCTAGTAAGTTCGTTTCTTAGTTACTATTTAAAGATTTCTGTAGAATTTTTATTTTGTTTATATGAGAATCGGAGCTCTGATATGCAGATGAATGCAAACAAACACAAATGCTGATTTTATAGTCACATCTAGTCACTGTCAGTGCTTCTAGTTCTACGATATGTGTGTTTCACATATCAAATGAAGGGGTTATATAGAATATTGGTCCACGTATACGGACAACTGTTAAAGCATCTTAACATCTTGTTACGTGTTTTTATATAGACATTTGATCCTTTCCATTGAACGTGGGAAATATGATGTAAAAAAAAAAAAAAAAAAAAAAAAAAAAAGAAAGTGCATTAGAACATCATATTTAGAGTCAGTGTTTTGCTAATTTACAAACACAGGAGACCTGGTACAATGAAGAAGTCATTATATGATTGAGAAAATATGGTTTACATGCTTTTATCAGGTTGGGAACACTTCCCCTATAGCGAGATATTCTCGCTAAAACGCGATTATCCCTCTCTAGCGAGAATAAATATATCCCGTACAACCGAGAAAAACACCCGCGGAGTACATCTTTTCGTGATTCACGTGAAAAGAAGAAAAAGTGCTAAAATGTCTGATACTTCTGCAAATATATGAATCAAAACAAAAACACTCACGATGTGTATTGGATTTCGGACTGCTTCCCTCTTACGCAGCAACTTTGATATGCAATTTCATTACTATGTTGTCAATTTCTTAGAAACAATTCGCATCATGTTGAGTGCGTGTCGCACTTATTCAGCGTTGCACGGGATTTGCCATTATTTTCAATAAAGACGCCAAAACACCTGTTTATGGTAATGTTTATTTCTCTCTAAAGAGGGATAATCGCGTTTTAGCGAGAATATCTCGCTATAGGGGAAGTGTTCCCAACCTGTTTATGAAATTCATTTTCACATCTCAGAGCAACATGGACTTGAGTGGATGACATTCAAAATGGTAAATACTAAATAGAATCATTAACATCATCATCCATTTGGATTATCCAGGCCAAATCAATCCTTTTGCAAGGGTGAGGCCTGGCTCTCCTCTTGAGATCAAAGTTTGTTTTCCCATACTTAGTGATCCATTGGATTGAATATCCAATCCTGTAGACTCTAGGTGTCTCATCCCATGTCAGCTTTTGTCTACCTGGAGCTCGATATCCAGTGACATTCAATGTACGAACCTGTGGTATCCAACCTGTACTATGCTTAACATGGCCTAACCATCTCAGCCTATATGTCTGGAGAACATCAGCGATGTTTCTGATGTTAAGCTAAGTAATAAGAGACTCAAAGGTGACATTCACTTCAGGATTGAGAAGGCAGATCCATTTGATCACGGCTTTGTCATTGCGTATGACCTATCCAATCCTGTAGACTCTAGGTTATCAAACTTTTTTGAGCACGTTTTCATACTCAAACTCTGTGCTTTAAATCGTACTCATACTCATAAGTGAAGGTTATAAAACTTTTAGAAAATTATTCCCATACTCAAATGGAGTGCATGCTCAAGATTTTTCGAGTATGTTAGGAGCTTGCTCAAAGTTGTACTCAAAACAAACATGGTTGAGATTGAGTATAAATACTGTACAGTGAAAGTTTTATAACCTCCAGTCCAGGTTTAACAATAGGATGCGTTCCATTGTTTCCATTAATTCTCATGGAATATTAACAATATTTTGACTAATCTGACAAATACTTGTTTATATTTGAAATAATTAAAAAGAATTAAGATCCAAGTTGGTGACAGTAGGTCATGTGATAATTAAGCAACCATGAGGAAGTTTTGGGCTGACAGATAGGAGTGTTGCCAGACTGTTTTAATACTTGTACATGCATGTACTTACAGGCTGAGTCTCGCATGTAAATGTATGAGGCATAATTGCATAATTTTCAAATCTAAAATGCATGTATGATACATGTATTTTAGGAAAGAAATTTTTATAATACGGGGATATTTTTTGAAAGCCAAAAGTCTGGAAATGTTCTTGTGTCTGTCATTTGGCAGATGCTGCATAATGGGAGTACATGTATAAGAATACAGGCACACAGGGGAGACAATTTTTTTTCTCTAGATCATGATGCAGCTGAACACAAAAATTTCCATTGTTCAATCACACACATCATTACAAGTAGTCAGTAAAATTGAGGTCACTGTCAGTAGATGAGAAATCAAAAATTGTATATTTGATCAATCATTTATTTTTCATTTTAATTTGTATAGTTGACATTGTATATACAGGCAAATGAATTTTTTTCATGTGAATTAACATTTGATGCTCTTTTTACATGGAATTCATTTCAAAATTTTCAAGGGAAATTCAGGTGAAATTCACGTGAGGCACATTTGCCTGTGTAGATTGTATACATTAATTCTTGCAACTTGTTCAAGATTACAGGACTGAACAAAATAAATTCACAAGGCAAATGACTCCTAAAATTCATATTAATCACTATGATTGTAAAGGATTTTAAGCTGGTCTGTCTTACCTACCCAGGCCTAATTGTGTCCTTGCAATTCATTGCGATAGGGGATATAGTAACGGGCCTGTTCATGTGTTGATATGTAGGTGTGTATAACACTGAGTTTATAGACACTCCAAAGGCCACATTTTTTGCTCCATGAATTTTATACTTCTCATGTAGCTTTGTTATCAAGAGAGTAAGAACCCTATTGATTTTTGGGTCCAAAGGTCAATGTCACTAATTTTAAGGTCATGGTCACTACAGGACTTCAAAGAAAAAGTTTGTAGACACTTTTTAGCTCACCTGAGCTAAAAGCTCAAGTGAGCTTTTCTGATCACCCATATTCCGGCGTACGTCCGTCTGTAAACTTTTAACATTTTTGACTTCTCAAAAACCACTGGACCAATTTCAACCCAAATTGGCACAAAGCATCCTTAGGTAAAGGGAATTCTAAATTGTTAAAATAAAGGGTCAGGCGACCTTACAAGGGGAGATAATCAAGAAAAGGTGAAAATAGAATAGGGTCATTAAAAAATCTTCTCAAGAACCACTGGGCCAGAAAAGCTGAGATTTATATGAAAGCTTCCTGATGTAGTGCAGATTCTAAATTGTTAAAATCCTGGCCCCCGGGGGTCGGATGGGGCCACAATAGGGGATCAAAGTTTTACATACAAATATATAGGAAAAATCTTTAAAAATCTTCTTCGCAAGAACCACTGAGCCAGAAAAGCTGAGATTTATATGACAGCTTCCTGATGGAATGCAGATTCAAGTTTTTTAAAATCCTGGCCCCCGGGGGGTAGGATGGGGCCACAAGGGGAGGGGGATCAAAGTTTTACATACAAATACATAGGAAAAATCTTTAAAAATCTTCTTCTCAAGAACCATAGGGCCAAAGAAGTTCTCATTTACATGAAAGCTTTCTGACATAGTGTAGATTCAAGTTTGCAAAAACCATGGCCTCCAGGGGTAGGTTGGGGCCATAATAGGGACTACGGTTTTACATGCAAATATATATGGAAAGTCTTCTGATATGGACCAAGGTGAGCGATGTGGCCCATGGGCCTCTTGTTTTTTGTTTTTTCTCCATTGATTTCATATTTCGCATGTGGCTTTGTTATTAAGAGATGAAGAACCCTAATATTGATTTGAAAGTCAAGGTCACAATGGGACTTCATAGGAAGAGCTTGAAGACACTCATTGTGAGGGAATATGCCTCACCTCACAAAGCTCATGTTTTAATGGCTGCACTTGCCTATAGAACTCAGTTTGAATCAAAAGGAGTTTTAAGGCAAGACGCATTTATTCACTGCTCTGTTGTTGTGAGAGAAGTTGTGGCCCAAACTCATTCAATTGAAGGCTTACACTCATTCCTCAGTCATTGTGAAAGGAGGTTCTGCAGAAAAATCCCAGAGTTATGGTATGAACAAACCCAACATAGACCGGGTACTCTAGTTAGCACTGCTACAGGTCAGTGGCCGATATCAATATCAACTGTTATCACCTACACACTCTTGCCGGACACTCTGAGATGACCTCCACATTTAATCTCAGTAAAATTTGATAATACTCAAGATTTAAGGTCAAGTTCCAAGATGTAACAGGATCCAATATTTATTTAATATTTTTTTAAAATAAACTTTGAATGAAAGTCTTAAGAAAAATTTGTGAAGCATATCTTTATTGTACATTTTAAAGTTGGTGTCTGTGTGCTTATTTTAGAGCAATGACCTTTTTGCAATTGAAATTCAATATTTAGCTAATTCAAATATGCATTTGTTATGATTAGCAGGATTAAATCTCCTTAATAAATGTATTAAAATATAAAGTAAAATAATTTAACAAAAATGAAATTCATAAAGATATTCATAACATCTTTAAGTATCAATTGTGACCTTTTTGCACTTAAGTTTTAATAATATTTTTGTCTTAATACTCTAAAATTTTCAAATTCTTCAAAAGTTTTTCAGAAACTCATAAAATCAACATCTTAATCTCCTAATTTAAAATAAATGAAATTGAGGGTCCAATGTTGACCCTGCAAGTGCAATTCAAAGATGATATTTTATATTTAAAGGCTTATGTACACCTATCAAAAATATTCACCTAGTAAGCCCTTCTTCAAAACATGAAAACCCCCATTTACTTATCAGTTAATGAAATGCCTAAAATTCTCGGTATGAATCTTAGAAGATTATAGTTTATCTTCAATGTCAACATGGTATGAATCTTAAAAAGATTATAGTTTGTCTTCAATGTTAACATTACAATCAAGTAGGAAGCACTTTGAAAGGGTAAATTGTATAGAAATCTGAGTTTTCATCCTTTTCATCTGAAAACCATTCACAAAATACAGTCCCTTTTAGATAGTGTGCGTAAACCAGACATAAGATAAATTATATATATATTTACTGGCTGTAATAGCATAGCAGAAATTAGGATGCTGACTTCACAACTTGGAGGCTTGACCTCAATTTTCATGGTATTATAATATAATTACTTAACTATTTTGAGTTGTACAAAGAAATGCCCCATAACTAAAGGAGTGACAAGTTATTTCCACAGCCTTCTAACAATAAACATGATGCATCAATCTTGGTGCCTAAGAACATTTACCATAGATATTGACTGTTCCTACACCAAGTACCTAGTACGTATTAAAAGCGAAAATCACATGTCTTTCAGATATGACCTTGAAAACGGAGATCAAGTGTCATGGTAGGCATTTGTACGATAAAGAATTCTCACTGCTATGGCCCCGATCACCATGCTTAGATAAATCTGTGACACTTCACCTACAGCCGGTGATCAGCTCTATATGAGTGGAAAAATTTTCAAATGTAAAACAACAGAAAAACACAGATGCTTATTATGTGTACCAATCATTTGACAGTTTACAGATGAGTCACTATGTACATTGTACAGTAAGAGGTTTTGAAGCAGGTCTATTCCTCCATGTAGACCAAACTTGCTTGGATTATATCTTCAGAGATGCATACTCCTGTGATACACTACATTGATAATATTAAGTACTAATTGCATTGTTCATTGTTTTAAGGATTTATTTCAATTTGGATTCTGACTTTCCTCTTTTTATGATGATGGCAGTTGTTGTAATATGTGTACTGACAACACATGAGTTGCAAATGACATTTTCAGAAGTAAAGGAATATATAAGATAATAATATGTATATGAATTGTTTCAGCCATTCAACAGATTTTGAAGTTCACAGAAACTGGTTAGCAATAACATTCAGCAGACCTCTAGAACAGTGGTACTATGAGGTAAATATCACTATTGCCATTTATACACAGTACATTTATGTTGAAGTTTTTGTTTTGATTCACAATTTCATGGTTCAGCCAAACAGAAATCCCTGTTTGTACAATTTTGAGTACAGAAATACCATATCTCTGCTTGTATTTTTAGTTTTAAATTAGTAAAAAAAAAATTATGAATTTACACTGACTTTGCTTAAATCCCAACTTTATACGACACAAAGAGGTTGTCAGAATAAAACAAAACCATTCATATAAAGTGTAATGTCAGTTTTTAAACCAATAATGATGAAATGAATTTGCTACACCTAAGGTTGGTCTGTGTCTAGTTTGGTTGTTCTTGACAATGAACGTTCCAAATAAATACCTTTTTTTTTTAAAATGAGCTAAAGAGTGCAGAAAGCTATGCAACCTTTTGTCTATTTTGATTTTAGTAGCAGGAAAATAATGTGAAGGAAAAAATGTTTAATTAGATTCATAATTACATTCCATGGATAGTACATTTATGTTTTCAGAAAACATCAGAATGGACCTTGGATTATCCCCCTTTCTTTGCATGGTTTGAGTATTTCCTTGCAAAAGTGGCTTACTATTTTGACAAGGACATGTTGAGGTTGGAGAATCTGAATTATGCAAGTGAGGCCACTGTCCTTTTTCAGCGACTTTCTGTTATAGTAACAGATTTTATCCTGGTGCTAGCTGTCAACAAGTAAGAAAATGATGGATGTGAAGTGTTCAAGATGTCTAATGATGTATACTTTGTCTATTGCCAAGATTCTTATACCTCTCATCTAATAATGTAAACTTTGCTTAAAGCCAAGATACTTCTATCACTTGTTCAGAGGTTTATGTTATACAAATTCAGTTGACTTAAAAACAATTCCTGAACTTCATAGAATTTGGTTTATGAATATGATTTATACTTAACATTTTTATGGGGTCATTCATTTATGAATATAATTTGTACTCAGCATTTTTTATGCCCGTTAGATCAAAGAACGGGGGCATATTGTTTTTGTTCTTGTGACCCAGACCTTGGGGTTTAACCCAAATTTCAAAAATTTGACCTTGCTCACAACTTTGGAATGGAAAGTGTTAGGGCTCTCATATTTCATTTGATCATTCCTTGTGATGTGGCCTTTCTTGTGTTACCAAATTTTTTACCTTGTGACCTTGGAGTTTGGTCTACTTTTAAGAAAAATGAATGTAGGTAATATCTCCTGAGCTATTTTGTATATAATTTCCTTTTGACAAGACCTTTCATATGTTTCTTTGTTGCCATCAGTAGCATAGTGTTTCACAAACATAAATATAAAATTAGACATGGGATTCCATTAAGATTATCACCAAATTTCCACAACATAGTTGTCAGTTCTGCATTACTATTATTTATATTGAATAGATACACAAGTCATTTAATAGAATGGTATTCATAAACCTAATTTGTTTACATTATCAACCATGTTTATAGTGTGTACATAAACCTAATTTGTTTACATTATTAACCATGTTTATAGTGTGTACATAAACCTAATTTGTTTACATTATCAACCATGTTTATAGTGTGTACATAAACCTAATTTGTTTACATTATTAACCATGTTTATAGTGTGTACATAAACCTAATTTGTTTACATTATTGACCATGTTTATAGTGTGTACATAAACCTAATTTGTTTACATTATTAACCATGTTTATAGGGTGTGGACATAAACCTAATTTGTTTACATTATTAACCATGTTTATAGTGTGTGTACATAAACCTAATTTGTTTACATTATTAACCATGTTTATAGTGTGTGGACATAAACCTAATTTTTTTACATTATTAACCATGTTTATAGTGTGTACATAAACCTAATTTGTTTACATTATTAACCATGTTTATAGTGTGTGGACATAAACCTAATTTGTTTACATTATTGACCATGTTTATAGTGTGTACATAAACCTAATTTGTTTACATTATTAACCATGTTTATAGTGTGTGGACATAAACCTAATTTGTTTACATTATTGACCATGTTTATAGTGTGTACATCAACCTAATTTGTTTACATTATTGACCATGTTTATAGTGTGTACATAAACCTAATTTGTTTACATTATTAACCATGTTTATAGTGTGTGTACATAAACCTAATTTGTTTACATTATTGACCATGTTTATAGTGTGTACATAAACCTAATTTGTTTACATTATTAACCATGTTTATAGTGTGTGGACATAAACCTAATTTGTTTACATTATTAACCATGTTTATAATGTATGCTTCTGTTTTAGGTTCTGTAATTTTATGAAAAGTTCATGGACCGAATCCAAATCATCTGATAGCAGCGTGTACTCCAACAAAGCCTTGGTTCTGTCGATTCTCATTTTGTGTAACTTTGGGCTGTTGATAGTGGATCATATCCTTTTACTTGTGTACAAGATTAAAATCGTGTGTGAATAACACATATTGTGACTCTTCTTCTAAGTCAAATGAGTAGTGACTTGTTTGCCAATCACCCGGTTTATGACTGTATAACGGAGGTCCTGTGTCATGGAAGGCATTTGCACAATAAAGAACCCCCACTATTACAACCATAGGCACCATGCGCAAGTCAAAATTTGTGGCACTTCACCGAAACCTGGTTACGTCTCCGTGTGGGTGAAAATTGTCAAATGGGATGAAAACACTACCAAAAAAAAGTTAATTTCATTCAATCCTTGTATTTGAGTCAGAAAATATGTGTACAGTGTTGTTTGATGGCTAAAACAGGCACCATCCTGTTGATGTAGTCTATAACCTTTCCAAGATTTATCTACTTTTTAGCTCTTCAGTAGTATTAACTGCTGTCATGAAGAAAAAAGAAACTTTTTTAAAAACACAAGTATTTTTACAAAGACGGTTGACGAGACAGCTTGATTGAAAGCAATTCCATGTGTGTATAGTTGTTTTTTTTGGTTTTTTTGTTGTTTTTTTTTATTTATTAATTTTTTATTTTACAAATATTGACATAAGACAGAAGAACATTTGCCATTTTTTTCTAACCACTTTCACACACTTCCATACTCACACTCATACATTTGTTGGTAAGTGCTTGCATTTTTAATATAATTGTAAGAGAAAAATGATAACAATACAGAGCTCGAGTAAATAGATAAAAGTACATGTGGCTTCAAAAGTAGGGGGAAAAAAACATTGCTTGAAATAGCAAAATTATGGGTTTTTTTATGTTGTCAAAAAGTGTTTTCCATACATGCCAGGTATTTTCAAATTTTTGTATTTCTTGTGTATTGTTTTTAAATAAATGTCCACACCGACCTTAACATCATTACATATTCACTTTCAATACAATGGCTTCATGTTTGGAATCCTTATATGGTCAATGACATGCATGTTACAGGTAAGGACATTTTTTTAGAATTCTTTCTTTTGCTTTGACATGTTTTAAATTTGTGTGTATATTCATACAGAGGCTCTTCCTGTATTACTTAGTTTAGATGCTCATAACTAATGATAGTACAGAACCCCCAAAATGCAGAAGAATTTTATTATGGATGATAGAATGAAGATGCTTTGTAGAATCAGGTCATTTGGGCAGCCATTTGGTTTGCAGTGTTGCTGAACTTCAAACACATATACCTTTACATTGCTCCTGCCTACTTCATCTATCTGCTGAGACATTACTGCTTTAAATCAAACGGTAAGTCATGCGGAGGCCTGATGCTGACACATAATTAATTTTTAAAAACGGTAATTTATAGTACCAGTGTGCGTTAATTTTGTGTCATTGTACTTGTTATTTACTACCCATGGATATAGCATCCCCCCATTTTGATTGTTTTTGAATCAATAATAACATTTAGCAAGTACCTTATTCGTATTCAATTATTATTGTTTGTGTTTATTTTAGATGGAAGTTTCCAGCGGTCATCATTTTCACCATTTCGTCTCATTTCTCTGGGTCTTGTTGTCATTTATGTGTTTGCATTATCTTTTGGACCATTTCTGTATTTAGTAAGTTCAATACATATTTACTCATCTCTCACACTATCATTATTATCCACAAAATTTATTGCAATTTTTTTCATTTAATAAAATAGACTAATAAAATTTGCCCAGTGGTACATATGTATCTCTCATTATTTCCCATGTAAAGATTTCTTGGCAAATCGAAATTATCCTGAATGTTTCCTTTTTATATAGAAACAGGTGCCACAGGTTTTGTCTCGGTTATTTCCCTTCAAGAGAGGGCTGTGCCATGCCTACTGGGCTCCCAACTTTTGGGCTTTGTATAACTTTGTTGACAAAGTTTTAACAATGATAGGTGAGAAATCTTTATAATGATGAACAAATAGTTTTTTGTTAAAAGCTTAATTTCTCAACTCCAGTGACTGCACTGATTTAATGCATTGTGATTATTTAAAACAGGATCTAGATTACATTTTACAACCGGTGCCCCTTCTGCAGTGATGACAGGGGGATTGGTTCAAGAATTCCATCATGTTGTGTTGCCATCTGTTCCCCCTGTTGCTACTCTTATAGCAACACTTCTTTCTATTGTGGTTTGTAGTCTAGTTTTTATAAAATGTTGATACATGAAATATGACACATATGGGCTTGAAAATTAGAATATTTGGAAAAATGATTTGTTTATGGTGTATCATTTTGGATGAAATTCTCATCATTGACAAAGTTTTTCAGGATTTTTACTAAAATTGTGAACTTTTCATATTGCAGCCAGTCATGTATCATATGTGGGTTACTTCAAAAGGACCAGAAAGTTTTGTCAGAGCAACTGTCCTGTGTGCTTTTGGATCATACTTGTTTGGCTGGCATGTTCATGAAAAAGCCATCCTCCTCATCATTTTACCATTATGGTATATATATAATTCACTTCCTCTGTATCTTTTTTTTTTACATTTAGATTTATTAAAAACCTTCAATTATGAAACACTATCATTTTCAATGCAAGATTTTCCTTCTATCCAATTTATTCATGATTTCATAATCCATATGTACATGTTTGTATTTCTAGTTTGTTGGTGTTCAACAAAAAAGAAGATGCCTCCATTTTTCTGATCCTCTCTACAACAGGACACTATTCTCTTTTTCCGTTGCTATTCACACAAGCTGGTATGTTTGCTTTTGTGTATTTTTTCAAGTCGTATTCATTTGTGACACATGTGCCTATGACTTCATATTTCTCTAAGATAAGTTATGCATAAGCAATTGTTTATTTTCCTTTACATTTTTATGGGTAGTTTGGAGACAGATCTACAGCTACATGCATGCTCATGCGTTCTCTTTCAAAAGGATAGGTTCAAAACCACTACAACTTTCTGTTTTTAGACTTGGGGGGGGGGGGGGGGGGGGTAGCACAGGCACATGTTTCTGTAAATAATATTATGGCATCTGTGTACTAAGAATTAACGCTTATTCTTAATAGCAAATAGACATCGTAAATTTATTTAAAGAAACAAGTGCCTGTGGGGGAGAGGCAGTATTTTATTATTTACAGCTTAATCATTAACACATTCATGCTCTTCATTTCAGAAACCATGACCAAAATTGTCTTGATGTTAACGTATTCTGTGTGTGCATTTTCTAGTCTTGGATATATTTACAAGTGAGTTTTTTAAAGATACCTGACATTGAATATTTCAATATTAAGTACTGTAGAATCATTTAAAGTCGTGGGGGCCAATTTTCGTGGATTACTGAATTTTTACGGGTTCATGGGGACGTAATTTCGTGGATTTATATATTTGTAAGATTCTTGTATACTACATGTAGTTGTCTTTATTCGTTGAGGATGTAAATTCGTGGGTGAGGGGTACCCACGAATTCCACGAAAATTGAGCCACCACGAATTCTAATGATTCCACAGTATTCCAAAGTCACAACACATAATTAGGGCCCCACATGAAATGCAGTAGCCTTATAGAAATAACACTGTCTATCCATCTGTCAACGCTTTACTGTGATACATACAGATTTTGTACAGATATATTTTAAAATGAGAGAAAGAAACTTATAGATTTTGGTGGTCATATAACATTTATCATGACACAATAATGCAAAAACAGTTTTCAGGGTAGCAATTTAAAATTTTATACAGAAGGAGTTGACCATAAGAGAAAGACACCTTTTAATTAGGGCCCTGCATTGAAAATAGTGGCAGCCCTATAGCAATCACATTGTCTATCTGTCCATCATCATACTTGTTGTGACAAGATATCTAGAATAGTATACAATATAAAGCTTTTGTATTTTATTTTCAGTTATATATGTTCTTAGCTAGTGCTAATATTAAATGTGTTGTAATATTTTTGGACAACATGATATTTAATTACAATGTTTATAAACAAGAACAATATAATTTTTTCTATTTTTAGTTCTTGTTGGAATTGGAAGTCCCTGCCTCTTCTGAATTCACTGGAATCTGTATATATTATAGGACTTATTCCATTGGAACTATGGAACAGTGCAATATTTCCTTTATTTAACATTTCCAAAAAATTTCCATTTTTACCTTTAATGTTAATTTCCGTGTATTGTTCTGTGGGAGTAATTTACTCATGGGTCAAGTTTTACAAGATAACTTTACTGGACACAAAAATGAAATCTCAATAAATATGTTTTGAAAAAATTACTTCAGTTATTTTCAATGCAGTGGAATAGGGTGCTATACTAGTTTAATGCAATGATGCAAGAGAGTGGGTGGGTGAATGAATGTTAGTGCTGGGTACCAGTATAATCTACATCATCACTGGTACCATTCCCATGTTCAGAATCCTAAAACTAAGTGATTTGATCATTGGTACATCAAATACAACAGGAATTAATGAGGCTCACTTAACTTCTGTTGTGAAAGTTTCCAAAGTACTTTGTGATGCTCCAGACGAAATTTTGGAGTACAGGCATAAATAGAGTTACAGACCAATGCAGACCAAATGCAATCATACTCCACTCTCTAACAAATGATGTAAAATCAATGAAGGCGGACTCATTTGTTGACAAATTGTATGACATAGCTTGCAAACGCATCTACCAGAAATGTCCTTGTGGCATAGCCTGCCCTTTTAACACCAAGCATAGACAGCAAAGAATTCACAACTAAGCTCAGCTGATCAAGCAGAAATAACTGCATTTCAGCTGTTTTGGTAGACCACAGCAACATATTCTTGCTTGGTTACCTGACAAATTGATGTGGTCCTTCTTAAAAAGAGAGGATCATCCATTCTTGCTGACAATGTTAGATGTCCTATTCATACTGTTTCAATGTTCCCATGATGTCACTTAGCAAGAGCAGATCTAAGGAAAGATAGGCAAGAAACAATACCATTGTTTCATGTAACCCTGTTGAAAAGATTGCTGATTCTGAAAACTCATGGCACATCTAATAGATCCAATCATTTCCCAACAGATGCTTTGGCTACTGCATAAAATGTAAGAGTTCTGGGAACCAGGTTTTTAGCCTACCTGATCCAAAAGCTCAAGTGAGCTTTTCTGACTGCCTGTTGTCTGACCGTCTGTCTGTAAACTTTTTACATTTTCGACTTCTTCTCCAGAACCACTGGGCCAATTATAACCAAACTTGGCCAAAAGCATCCTTGGGTGAAGGGCGTTCAAGTTTGTACAAATGAAGGGTCATACCCCCTTCAAAGGGGAGATAATCGTAAAATAGGGTGGGGTCATTTAAAAATCTTCTCAAGAATCACTAGGCCAGAAGAGCTGACATTTACATGAAAGTATCCTTACATAATGCAGATTCATGTTTGTTAAAATCATGGCCCCTGGGGGTATGATGGGGCCACAATAGGGGATCAAAATTTTACATACAAATACATGTATATATGGAAAATCTTTAAAAATCTTCTTCTCAAGAACCACTGAGCCAGAAAAGCTGATATTTACATGAAAGCTTCTTGATATAGTGCAGATTTAAGTTTCTTAAAATCATGGCTCCCTGGGGAAGTATGGGACCACAATAGGGGATCAAAGTTTTACATACTTATATATAGGGAAAATCTTGAAATATCTTCTCAAGAACCACCGAGCAAGAAAAGCTATATTTTATTTACATGAAAGCTTCCTGACATAGTGCAAATTCAAGTTTGTTAAACTCATGACCCCAGGGGCTAAGATGAGGCCACAATAGGGGATCAAAGGTTTACATACCATTAAATAGATTTAAAAAAAAATCTTTTTAAGAACAATAGGGCCAAAGAAGTTTACATTTGCACGAAAGCTTCCTGCCATAGTGCAGATTCAAGTTTGTAAAAATCATGGTTCGGGGGGGAGGGGGGGGGATGATGGGGCCACAGTAGGGGATCAAAGTTTTTACTTACAAATGTATATGGAAAATCATTAAAAAACTTCTGATGAAGAATCACTGGGCCAGAAAAGTTTACATTTACATGAAAGCTTTCTGACATAGTGCAGATTCAAGTTTAATAAAAAAATTCATGGCCCCCAGGAGTAGGTTAGGGCCACAATAGGGATCAAAGTTTTATAAGCAGATATATATATATATATAGGGAAAATCTTTAGATATGAGCCAAGGTGACTCAGGTGAGCGATGTGGCGCATGGGCCTCTTGTTGTAGAAAAAAGTCATTTTCAACCCCCATTTGGTCCATGATTTCCCCCAAAAATTGATAATTGGATACTGTGTAAAATGTAAGAGGAGTTCTGAGAACCAGAGGGGGGGGGGGGGGGGGGGGGGGGTCGTAAAAACATTGATTTTATTTAACCCCCACTTAGCACCCAGGATGAAAATGAAAATTCCAAATATTACACATCTACAGGACACCATCAATCATCTTGCAAAAGATTGACTGACTACAGTGTAAATTTGTAAACTGTAAGAAGTTCTTGGAGCCAGGCTGGTTTTCTTCCCCGAACTGGATCCCAGGGTGAAAATGAAAATTCTGACACCATACGAGGGCTGTTCAATAGGTAATGTGTATTGTACCAAAGCGCAATAACGCTTTGCACGATTTCATGGATGATGCTACTCTTGAATAGCTTTGTTCAACCTTCAGCTCCACATAGTTTTAAACTTATAGTAAAATCAATAGAGCCAGTCATTGACCACTGTTGTAAAAATGGTTGGGAAACGGGTTGAGAATATTGAAGAAATTAGAGCTTATACAAAACTCGGTCATTCGGTAATGCAGATGATTTTTACTGAATTGGGGGAGGTTCATGGATCTGATAAGGTATCTTATGAGACAGCTCGTAGGTGGAGAACGAAATTTCTGACTGGCACAGAGTCCGTCAAAGATGCAGCAAAATCTAGCCGACCTGTGGCTGTAACAGGCAAGGCAAAAGTCAGGAAAATAATTGAAAGTGATGGCAGATATATGATTCGTGATATTGCCAAAGCTGTTGGCATATCACTATCGCGAGTGCATTTTATTTTGAAGCGTATTTTGAAAGTACGAAATATTTCTGCAAGATGGATACTACATTTATTGACAGATGACCGAAAACGGGTACGAGTACAAACCGCTAAGCAATTGCTCAAAATGTTTCCCAAATTCAATCAAAGACAATTTGCAAACATTGTTACTGGTGACGAAATATAGGTTCACTATTTCAGTAAGAAAAATTGGACATAAAATATGGCTAACTAAACACGGTAGAAGGCATGTATGGAGCGCCAAATTAACATAAACTTAAATAATTGAAGATATCTTCAATTCAATTATTGCTCTCTTTAATTGAATTAATGCGCGCATTAAATCAATTATTGCTCTCATCAAATGAATTAATGAGCGCTTCAATTCAATTATTGCTCTCATCAATTGAGTTAATGCGCGCATCAATTGAATTAATGAGAGCAATAATTGATTTAATGCGCGCATTAATTCAATTATTGCTCTCTTCAATTCAATTGATGCGCGCATTAATTCAATTAATGAGAGCAATAATAGATTTGATGCGCGCATTGATTCAATTATTGCTCTCTTCAATTCATTTGATGAGAGCATCAATTTAGTAGAAATATTGCTCGCAATAATTAATTTAGAGCTCGGTATAAATAATTTGATGATCTCTTTAATTCAATTGAAGATATCTTTAAATCATTTTCAATGCTTTTATATAAGGAATTAATGCTCGCATCGATTCTTTTCAATTGAATTGTAGCCCGCATCAATTCAATTGTTGATATCATTAATTCATTTGAAGAGATCATTAATTCAATTAAAGCGCGCATCAAATCAGCTGAAGAATTAATGCTCTCATCAATTCAATTAATGCGCGCAATAAATCAGAATTGAAGATATCATTAATTATTTGAAGAGATCTTTCATTCAATTGTTGCGCGCATCAAATGAATTGATGATATCTTCAAATAATTGATGATATCTTCAATTATTTGAGTTTATGTTAATTTGGCGCTCCATAGAGGCAAGCCACTGACAAACAAGTTGATGGCACAGGAGTTTCAACAGTCTCGATTGAAGTCAGCATTTCGCAAATTATAGTCGTTATAACGATCTATTTCGTTAATACAACCTATCATTGGGTCAAATGCTGTCTGACGTGTTTCATACCGATTGTTAGGCCGTTCTTGGCACACTGATTTTGACTACGAATAACTCCGTTTACCTGATCAGGATATACATGTAGGGCTCACGGCGGGTGTGACCGGTCGACAGGGGATGCTTATTCATCCTAGGCACCTGAGCCCACCCCTGGTGTGTCCAGGGGTCTGTGTTTGCCCAACTATCTATTTTGTATTGCTTGTGGGAGTTATGAGATTGATCACATTTTATTATCTTCGCCTTTCATATAGTACAATTAAATGAACATGCAATCACAAAACTAGGAGCGCCAAATTGACATAAACTCAGATAACTGAAGATATCTTCAATTATGTGAAGATATCATCAATTCATTTGATGCGCGCAACAATTGAATTAAAGATTTCTTCAAATAATTAATGATATCTTCAATTCTGAATTATTGCGCGCATTAATTGAATTGATGAGAGCATTAATTCTTCAGTTGAATTGATGCGCGCTTTAATTGATTTAATGATCTCTTCAAATGAATTGATGATATCAACAATTGAATTGATGCACGCAACAATTCAATTGAAGAGAGCAATAATTGATATAATGCGCGCATTAATTCATTTGATGAGAGCAATAATGGATTTAATGCGCATTAATTCAATCATTGCTCTCTTCAATTGAATTAATGATATCTTTAATTCATTTGAAGAGAGCAATAATTCTTTTAGAGAGAGCAACTATATAATTAAAGATATCTTCAATTCAACATATCCATAATTGAATTAATGATATCTTTAATTGAATTGTTGCTCTTTTTAAAAGAATTTGTGCGCGAATTAATTCCTTATACAAAAGCATTGTAAATGATTTAAAGATATCTTCAATTGAATTAAAGAGATCATCAAATTATTTATAACGAGCTCTAAATTAATTATTGCGAGCAATATTTCTACTAAATTGATGCTCTCATCAAATGAAAGGAAGAGAGCAATAATTGAATTAATGCGCGCATCAAATCTATTAATGTTCTCATTAATTGAATTAATGCGCGCATCAATTGAATTGAAGAGAGCAATAATTGAATTAATGCACGCATTAAATAAATTATTGCTCTCATTAATTCAATTGATGCGCGCATTAATTTGATGGAAGCAATAATTGAATTGAAGCGCGCATTAATTCATTTGATGAGAGCAATAATTGATTTAATGCGCGTATTAATTCAATTAAAGAGAGCAATAATTGAATTGATGATATCTTCAAATAATTGAAGATATCTTCAATCTGAGTTTATGTTAATTTGGCGCTCCATACAAAACAGCTCGTATATTGCAACTTCTCACATGCCATTTTTTCTAAGTGCCGCATAATGTACATTGTACGTTCTGGGTACATGTATTTCGTATTCCGGTCGATTACATGTATTTTAGAAAGTATTTAAGAAATATTTAAGTGATGCCAACTTTGATAAAAGACTCAAAGAAAGCATTTAGGTCCTCTGCTAAGAATTCTTTAAATATCTATGCTAAAATCTCTCTTTAGATGCTTCTATAAAATTAATAAATGACATTTTGATGTTTAAGAATGAAAAATATATTTCAAATTGATTGACCATTCTATAATTGTCAGTTATCAGGACATCATAACCACAGGCACCTGAAGTATGGATATTACTATATACGGTATACCGGTAGAAGGCCAATCTCTAAAGCTAATTACTAAAAGCGTGAAATGATTACATAAATTGAAAGAGGGATGAGATAGACAGGGAATTCACACATTTCAGAGAAATTATTGCCACCAAAAAAAATATCATAAAAGGTGTAGTAATATCCATTCTTCGGGTGCCTGTGATCATAACCCTCAAACATCAGGACATTATGATACCCATGTATTTTACGAATCCCCCCCCCCCCCAATGTTGAGATTGAGTATATCAAATCAAACAAGACACCCATGGACCACATCGTTCACCTGATTCACCTTGGCCCTTATTTAAAGATTTTCCCTATATATATATATTTGCATGTAAAACGTTGATCCCTATTGTGGCCCAAACCAACCCCCGGGGGCCATGATTTTTACAAACTTGAATCTACACTGTGTCATGAAGCTTCCATGTAAAGTTTGTAAACGCACAGGGGCTAATCCTGTTTTGGGCCCAAACTCTGTGATACCATAAATATATTCATGATATCACAGAGTTCTGACCCAAAACGGGCTAAGCCCCTGTATGTAAACATGCACTTTTCTGGCCCAGTGGTTCTTGAGAAGAAGATTTTTAAAGATTTGACCCCCTATTTGGGGAGGGGGGGGGGGCTTGATTTTAACAAATTTTTGTGTAAATGTAAACTTTCCTTAAGCCCAATGGTTCTTGAGGAGAAGATTTTAAACGATTATTCTCCCTATATATTTGTATGTAAAACTTTGATCCCCTTATTGTGGCCCCAATTTTTAACCTACCCCCGAGGGCTATGATTTTAACCATCTTGAATTTGCATTATTTCAGGAAGCTTTCATGTAAATGTAAACTATTCTGGCCCAGTAGTTCTAATGAGAAAAAGATTTTTCCTATATAGTTGTACATGTATGTATGTAAGACTTTCTTCCCCTATCATTGCCCCATCCTACCCCTGTGGCCATGATTTTAACAACCTTGAATCTGCACTATGTCAGGAAGCTGTCATGTAAATTTGTACTTTCCCCTATTGTGGTTCCAACCTACCCCCGGGGTTATGGTTTTAACAAACTTGAATCTGTACTATTTCATGTAAATTTCAGCTCTTCTGGCCCAGTGGTTCTTGAGAAGAAGATTTTTAAATGATCCCACCCTGTTTTTGCGACTACCTCCCCTTTGAAGTGGGCATGACCCTTGTTTTAAACAAATTTGAAAGCCGTTCACCCAAGGATGCTTTTTGCCAAGTTTGGTTGATATTAGCCAAGTGGTTCTGGGGAAGTTGCGAAAATGTGAAAAGTTTACAGACGGACGACGGGTGATCAGAAAAGCTCACTTGAACTGAAATATATACATGTACATGTATATATAGCCGTAAAAGATATTTATACCCGCACTTTCTAAAGAAAGTTCAAGTATATTATCCGTCCGTCTGTCACACTTTCTTCTTCCTCAAACTGCTCTTTTATTTCAAGTGGTAACCAATTGATCTTTTGGAATATGATAGATGGTGTACTGTAGATATATGATAAGGTTTTAGAATATTCAATTTTACCATGGGGGCAAAACGGGGGTAAAAAAAATGACGTTTTTTCAACAAAAACCTGGTTCCCAGAACTCCTCCCACATTTCAAGCAGTAGCCCAATCATCTTTTGGAAGATGATTGGTTGGGTCCTGTAGATGTGCAATAAGGTTTCGGAATTTTCATTTTCACCCTAGGGGCCAAATGGGGGTCGAAAATGATGCTTTTTAACACAACCCTGGTTCCCAGGACTCCTCTTACAATTTACACAGTATCCTAATAATCATTTGGAAAATGATTGCTGGTGTCCTGTAGATGTGCAATAAGGTTTTGGAATTTTCATTTTCACCCTAGGGATCAAATAGGGGTCGAAAAATTACAATTTTGTACAAAGAAACCCTGGTTCCCAGAACTCCTCTTACATTTTACACAGTAGCCTAATAATCTTTTGGAAGATGCTTGCTGGTGTCCTGTAGATGTGCAATAAGGTTTTGGAATCTTCATTTTCACCCCTGGAGTCAGATGAGGGTCGAAAAATGACGTGGTTTCTTTTGCACATAAGAACCCTGGTTCCCAGAACTCCTCTTACATTTTAGGCAGTATCCTAATAATCTTTAGGGAGATGGTTGCTGGTGTCCTGTAGATGCACATTAGGGTTTCGGAATTTTTATTTTTGCCCTGGGGGCCAAGTGGGGGTAGAAAAATGACGATTTTGTACCAAAAAAAACCTTGTTCCCAGAACTCCTCTTACATTTTAAGCAGTATCCTAATAATCTTTTGGATGATTATTGCTGGTGTTCTGTAGATGTGCAATAAGGTTTTGGAATTTTTATTTTCACCCCTGGGGTCAAATGATCGAGGGTTGAAAAATGACATTTTTGCAAAAGAACACTCAGGTCCCCAGAACTCTTTTTACGTTTTAAGCAGTATCCTAATAATCTTTAGGAAATTGGTTGCTGGTGTTCTGTAGATGCGTAATAAGGTTTTGGAATTTTTATTTTTGCCCTGGGGGCCAAATGGGGGTCGAAAATGATGCTTTTTGTACAAAAAACCTTGGTTCCCAGAACTCCTCTTACAATTTATGCATTAATTAATTATAAAATAACGATTGTGTCTTCTTTGCCAGTAACATTAATATGACGAAGAGTATATTTAAAGGCAAACACTTGTGTGTGGGTATTACTGTCTTATGATAGCATCTAGTTGTGTATGTTGACTTTCTTACGACTAGGTCTTTTCTGGTACGAGTTAACCATGCACGAGTTTTCAAGGTACGCATTGACGAAATATCTAAGATGCAGTGATAGTGGACAGTGATTTTTTTAAAAGGAAAACAACAACGGTTATAATAATGGCTACTGTGTCGAGTTTGTTGAAGTCGATAAATGCAGTTGGAAGAAAATGCTTCTTCTTTCAGCAAAATTTCAGATTTGTATCTATGTTGTCGTCAAGCCAAGTCACGATGGCGAAACATTCAGTTGTAGCATGGAGAAAATTCGGATCCAAGGGACCGTTGCATCAGACACCTGTGCCGTCTGAAGCAGACAAAGCAATTGTAAATTATTTAAAAAGTGAAATCGAAAGCGAGATGGAAGCAGATATACACAACGTGAAAACATATTTCTCTGATTGGAAAATCGTAAAGGCAGGCACAGAAATCACAATGACCAAAAACTTCCAATCAGAGATCATCACAGTATTATTCAATGTTAATGACTCTTTAGAGGATAATTACGATGAATCCGAAGATGATAAATTTGATGGTCCCCCAATGTCTTCACGACCATCATTCATGGTGGAAATAGCAAAACCGAGTGGAATGAAAATGATGATAGAATGTGACTGCATACCAGACCAAGAGCCACTAGAACGTTTTGATGGGACAAGGGGGAATGATGTGTTTGTGATCACCAGTGTTCAAGTATATAAAGGTGAACGTTTGCCAAAAAACTATGTGTGCCAAGAATTTGATTCGGTGCTCTATGACAAACTTACAAATGTCCTACAAGAAAGGAAGATTGACAACAAGTTTGTAGAGGAACTGGTTGAGTTTAGTACAGATTATGAGCACCAGCAATATGTTGATTTCTTACAGAAAATGAAATCCCATATGAGTGAAAACTGAACTTTATTAACCTGACATTTATTACAGTAATGTAGTACAGTTTATGGAATATTATGTTATCATGTAATATGTATCATTGTCTGTTTCTGATCACCAAATTAATTCAGAGTCATACCAAAGGTCCAATGGACATCATCAATTGTGAATGTAAATTGTGACCAAATATCCACTTTATGAAAGTCTTAAACAATCTAATGAAATGTTCCCTGTGTATCAAAACAAAAGGAATTTAATAAGTATGTTAGACTATGACCTACTTTTGTTAGTTGGTCCTATCAATGGCTATTGATTCAATAAAGATGTTGATTTTACCTGATGAAATTTCCTGTGACTATTTCAAGACCATGGGAATGGCTGTAATATAGTGTTACTGTAAAAGTATGAAGATGGATTGAAAGTGTGCTTGTAACTATGTGAACATGATCATATTCTTGGTCCAAATCTTTTTAGTTTTGATAAGGTTCACATGACTTGGTTAAATTTATAATCACAGACACTAAATGAGTTACTGAGTGAAGCAGAGGTTTAAATGTACTGAGTACATAATAGTACTTTCAACTTTCTCAGACACCAGCTTCTTCAAACAATGTATCTATACCCAAAGGCGGATCCAGCGCTGGCGACCCCACACTTTATTTCAAGTGTTTCTTTAGACCTGTGAGACTGTAACCCTCTGTTCTGAAATTTATGGATCCGAAACTAATTGCACATGGTATTTAATCAACTTCAGATATGTACTTTGTGCTTACTCACCCCCCTTCCAACTTTTAAAACTTTGTATCAGTCAAGCCGAAAGCCTACTTCAAAGGGGAGGCGAATTTTATTTATTTGTGGTAACTTTCACAGGGGCCTAAGATATCATTTTTAATGATTATAATTAAAAGAGTTTTCGGTTATGAAATATTTTTCGGTGGGTTTCGTTTCGGTAGATTTCGTTTCGCACTTACAGGTACCCAATGCTACATCCATAAAAATATGCCTAAATTATGTTGTTGTTTTTTTTTTTACGACTGATGTTGCAAAATTATAACGACATCACTTAATTTAATGGAAATACCAATTTTTATAAAAATATAAAACAAAGAAAATTTACCAAATGTATCTTTTCTTCTGAATTTGTTAAATTTGCTAAAAATATGCGATTAAAGGAAAAGATTGATGTTTCGCTATATAAATGTTCATAATTCTGATAAAAATAACAGACACATATTTTGAAACCTGGATAGCTCTTTGTTATAATAAACAACGAAAGTAACGTATGTTTCTTATTTTTCCTTTCATTACTATAAACACATTTCTATTCAAAAATGGAAAGAAACATATTTGCACATTTCTAACGATCAGTTTACAATAATAATTTAAAGAAAATGTTTTATTTCCCAACATATTGATTAAATGTGTTTTTGTTGCTCATTTTGGAATACCTTTCCACAGAAACTGTTAGCATAATCCATCACGCGGTGTTATGAATGAATATTTAACGTGAATCTTTTAATAAAAACATTTTTTCATGGTATAGCTCTTGTATGTTCTAAAACATTTTTTCATAGTAGTTCTTCTGTATTTCTGCTCTCCTAAGAACTATTTCTGAAAGAAATGATATAAAAACAATTGGAATGCTAGTAATCCTAATTGTTCGCGAACAATTAAAGGACTTTCCACCTTTTCATTGTTTTTTCCTGACAATTTTTATCTTCATTACTTCTTCACTTTTATCGCCTACATTATGTAACTGTACAACGCCTAAATCCTTAAATAAAAAAACCCACAAAAAAACCCCACACACAACAGTTCCGGTCACCTATCGCGATGAATGCTGCTCAACTTGCATCATTGCGACAGACTCTCTACCACAATACCAGACTTACTAGCTCTTCTCAGCTTTGGGAATTTCCTGGCTGACAGCAGTGGGAAAAAATCCACCACATTTCCATTAAAATCTATCAGTTGTGGATATTTTTAAAAGGGGTCAAAGTTTAGAGTTGTAATTCATAATTTCGAAACCAATTCAGAAGTCCATACTCGCCCATATGCTATTTCAATGCTATCTGAAGCAAGAAAGAGAGTATAAAAAGTGCCATTTTCTGGTCTTTTTGGATGACCTTGGCATTTGACCTTGACCTATTTTTCAAGGTCAATGTCACCCAATCCGTTCCAGTGGGTTCCGTCTCTCTACGACTATTACTTTAGGAGTCGTAAATTTCTGACGTAGAAATCGTAAAACATAAGGGGTAATAACTTCCGTAAAGGGTCATCGAATTCTTTTGTTTAATGCCCATATCAATTCGACTAAGTCACATCTATGTTTTAAAAAAGGTTTGATGCTCCTATCATTCACGGTTTTCAAGATGAATCGATAACAAGGGTTTCTTGCGTAAAGTCCTATAAGTTCGGTAGGGGTCAAAGTTCAAGTACGCAGGGTGAAATCTGAGCATCTTTCAAGATGTCGAATATGATGGTCTACATTAGTTTTCGATAAGTCTTGAGGCGTAAAAAATTTTTGGCGGAAGAAAATAATAAGAAACAGAACAATATCAATAGGACTTTCCACAGAAAGGTGGAAAGCCCTAATTATACGTAATGGAATTTCTGGTAACATGCATTTCTGAATTTCTCTACAAGATTGCATAGGACAATCATCAGAGATTAATCAATTCATTTCTAAGATATATTATGAAAAGATGCTGAATTCTGGCAAATTGATAAACGTAGAGTAGCATAGTTACATGTATCATAAATAAGACAGTAGCAGAGAAAAACATGGTCTAAATTTCTTGGAGAGGATATCTGTATATACCAGTGAATATAGGAACAACAACACATTTGTTTGTTCATAACATAGTTGATATTCAACAAACATTTCATTCATGATGATATTTTGTCAATGTGTAGTTTAATATTTAATGTCTAATCAAGAATTTGATACATACGTTACTTTGAGTGCCTAAAAATTCTTGACGAATTCTTTAAAAAAAAGTTCTAACTCCTTAATTAATCGTGGGAGAAGGCGACAGGGGTTGATCATCGGCTAAGTTTTACATTTCCACGACAATACTGTTTTTTTAAGGGAGGGGTAGGGATTCGACCTCTGCATGTAAAAATAACCAACATTGCATGAAATGATAAAATGGGAGAGACGTACCATTGTTGCTACGTGCCAGATAATGACTGTTGTGCTCATTTGAGTAATTGCAGTGCAAGAAGTTTGGAGCGCCAAATTAACATAAACTCAAATAATTGAAGATATCTTCAATTATTTGAAGATATCATCAATTCATTTGATGCGCGCAACAATTGAATTAAAGATCTCTTCAAATAATTAATGATATCTTCAATTCTGAATTATTGCTCGCATTAATTGAATTCATGATAGCATTAATTCTTCAACTGATTTAATGATCTCTTCAAATGAATTAATGATATCAACAATTGAATTGATGCGCGCTACAATTCAATTGAAGAGAGCAATAATTGATATAATGCGCACATTAAATCAATTGATGAGAGCAATAATTGAATTGATGCGCGCATTAATTCATTTGATGAGAGCAATAAGTGATTTCATGCGCGCATTAATTAAATTAAATTAATTGAATTAATGATATCTTTAATTCTTTTGAAGAGAGCAATAATTCTTTTAGAAAGAGCAACTATATAATTAAAGATATCTTTAATTCAACATATCCACAATTGAATTAATGATCTCTTTAATTGAATTGTTGCTCTCTTTAAAAGAATTGATGCGTACACTAATTCCTTATACAAAAGCATTGTAAATGATTTAAAGATATCTTCAATTGAATTAAAGAGATCATCAAATTATTTAAATCGAGCTCTAAATTAATTATTGCGAGCAATATTTCTACTAAATTGACGCTCTCATCAAATGAATTGAAGAGAGCAATAATTGAATTAATGCGCGCATCAAATCTATTATTGCTCTCATCAATTGAATTGAAGAGAGCATTAATATTGAATTAATGCGCGCATTAAATCAATTATTGCTCTCATTAATTCAATTGATGCGCGCATTAATTCAATTGATGAGAGCAATAATTGAATTGAAGCGCGCATTAATTCATTTGATGAGAGCAATAATTGATTTAATGCGCGCATTAATTCAATTAAAGAGAGCAACAATTGAATTGATGATATCTTCAAATAATTAAAGATATCTTCAATTATTTGAGTTTATGTTAATTTGGCGCTCCATAAAGAAGAGCTGTGAGTTGACTTACACTCAAAATTTAATTTTCAAAAGATTGCATCACACGCGGAAAATTTATTTCAACAGAAATATTACACTAGAGATACCAATTCGAGATGATTAACATGTACTGTTTATTGGCACAGGTCTAATATACATTTAGCAACAAATAGTTTTGTTCAGCGTAAAATGATAAATTATAATAATGTCAACATATATGCGTTTGTTGCACATGTAATTTCGGGCAAATCCTAGGGTGGATCCAGAGCTGGGTTTAAGAATTATATTCAATTTTAACGAACTTTTGAGTCAAAATGATATGAAAGGTGGATACTTACATGTATTTACTTGCATCATTCAAATTTATCAACACCACTTTCTAGGATAAATAAGACGAAACACTAGGCTAGTGGTATAATGCGCAACCTAATGATCCTCTGTGGGTCCAAATTGATAGACAATTTAAAATTGAAAAAGAAGAGCTAGGAACTGCTCAGAATGCAGGATTTTGCGCCATTTACCGTTGAGCTCCTGGACCTTTGATGCATGATGATGATCACCTATTCTACATTAAATCAGCTTTGAAATAAGTTTCTATTGAACAAAGCATCAATGTTTATATGTACACCCCCACCCTTTTTGTATTTTTGAATAAGTTTTAGCTGGCAATTAATTACAATCAGATATAGTAAATTTTCTATCTATTCCTTTAAAACAACACCGCAATATTGCAATGTGCTGCTCGCACTCTGTAATCATATGATCGGGTTCGGCATACAAAAGCACGTTCACATGTTGCAGTGATACTGTGATTAACCTTTCCTGGAGTTTTCATTTATAAAAGTGACGAACATGTCTTCATTACTAATGAAATCTTTCTTGAGCAGTGCTCAGAAATCGAGACGATCCCTCAGCACAGTTGCTTCATTTAAAAGATTGTTGTCACCTGCTAATTATCACAAAACCGAGATAGCAGGTGGTGTGTCCATATCGAGGAAATTCGGGTACAATCCTTGCCAGACGAGGTGGCTCTACACGGAGACGGACCAGGACATGTCTCAGCATATCGCTAAGGAAATTGAGAATGAGAAAAAATCTGCTATCAGCAAGGCATCTGATTACTTCAAAGATTGGAAAATTACACCAGATGGATGCGAAATATCGATGTCCAGGAAAGAGGGAAACGAATCAATAACAATAGAATTCAATGTTAACAATGCCACTGACTTAGTCGATGAAGGGTCATCAGATTTCAACGTCGAGGAAACAAATGAAATGCCACAAATGATCTGCAGGCCACCATTCATTGTAGAGATTGGTAAACCAAGTGGCACGAAGATCCGAATTTCTTGTCAGTTTGTCAGCGAACTAGAGGCAGACGATGGCGATGAGCAAGACGTCAGGGATAAATTTGAAATTGTACAGTTTAGTGTAACCAAAGGGGATATCTTGCCATCAACATATGTTTGCAGTGGAGAAACAATGGATGGAGAAATGTATGAAAAGTTGATGGACATGTTGGATGAACGCAAAATAGACAATGAATTTGCAAAAGAGTTGATAGATATTGGCACCAGATATGAGCATAAAGAGTACATCAAGTTCCTATCCACATTTAAGGCTTTTGTGGATGAAAAATGACAGTGTAAAACTTTGTCACAGTAGGCAAATAATATGATTAACATTAGAATAGTAGATTAATCAGTGTTTTAAGATTGCTACTACATGTATCAATTAAAAAGAGAGCTGTGGAATGTTTCTACCCAAATTAATCTGGACTTCATTCCAAACAACTTTCTAACATGTCATCTTCACAAATGTTTGAATCTGGATTAAATATGGACAAAATTTGCAAACATCATGGTGTATAAATATTTATTATTTTACGTCCTGTCAAGAATTTTTCACTCACATTGAGACATCACCAGCTGTAGGTGAAGTACCATGTGCGTAGCGCTCAGGGCCAGAGCAGTGAGGGTTTTTTATCATGCCAATTACTGCCACGGCATGGGACCTCTGTTTTTAAGGTCATATCTGAAATACCAACGATTCTCATTTCTAAATGCCGAGCGTTTGGCAAAGGAACAATCACTACAAATGTTAATGTCTTAGGTTTGACAAGGCCATGGCATGAACAGGGCTCAAACTCATGACTTCCCAGTTACAAAGCAAACACTCTACCACTGAGCTACTGCGACCGGTCATGGTGTAAGAATAGATATGGGGCTCACTGGCAGAATTTTGCATAAATTTGTAAACCAGACAGGGTATGTCATTGGTCCTGTGTGTGCATTTTTTTAAATGTATGTTTCTCTGTAGACTATTTACCAAAAAAAGTTTCAGGACATAGGTTTGATGACTGCATAACGGTCATAACCCGAATATTTGGAGCAGTCTGTTGATTAGGAAAGTTGCAGACAAAGGAAGATTAACAAGCATTGTGATTTCTTCAAGCACTTTCATTTCTTGTTTAACAAGAGCTTCATAGAAGAGCATCCACAACAGGGCATATTGTAAAATAGCATCCCTTTAAGAATTTTAGGAATTGTGGGAATTTCAATTCGAATGACCTTGACCTTTTATATTTAACATTGAAGACCATATATGAACTATCTTGCCCTACTCAGGTGTATGGAGCTCCAAATTAACATAAACTCAAATAATTGAAGATATCTTCAATAATTTGAAGATATCATCAATTCATTTGATGCGCGCAACAATTGAATTAAAGATCTCTTCAAATAATTAATGATATCTTCAATTCTGAATTATTGCTCGCATTAATTGAATTATGATAGCATTTTAAATTCTTCAGCTGAATTGATGCGTGCTTTAATTGAATTAATGATCTCTTTAAATGAATTAATGATATCAACTATTGAATTGATGCACGCTACTATTCAATTGAAGAGAGCAATAATTGATATAATGCGCGCATTAAATCAATTGATGAGAGCAATAATTGAATTGATGTGTGCATTAATTGATTTGATGAGAGCAATAATTGATTTAATGCGTGCATTCAATTATTGCTTTCTTCAATTGAATTAATGATATCTTTAATTCTTTTGAAGAGAGCAATAATTCTTTTAGAGAGAGCAACTATATAATTAAAGATATCTTCAATTCAACATATCCACAATTGAATTAATGATATCTTTAATTGAATTGTTGCTCTCTTTAAAAGAATTGATGCGCGCATTAATTCCTTGTACAAAAGCATTGTAAATGATTTAAAGATATCTTCAATTGAATTAAAGAGATCATGAAATTATTTATACCGAGCTCTAAATTAATTATTGCGAGCAATATTTCTACTAAATTGATGCTCTCATCAAATGAATTGAAGAGAGCAATAATTGAATTAATGCGCGCATCAAATCTATTATTGCTCTCATTAATTGAATTAATGCGTGCATCAAATCTATTATTGCTCTCATTAACTGAATTAATGCGCGCATCAATTGAATTGAAGAGAGCAATAATTGAATTAATGCGCGCATGAAATCAATTATTGCTCTCATTAATTCAATTGATGCGTGCATTAACTCAATTGATGAGAGCAATAATTGAATTGAAGCATGCATTAATTCATTTGATGAGAGCAATAATTGATTTAATGCGTGCATTAATTCAATTAAAGAGAGCAATAATTGAATTGATGATATCTTCAATTATTTAAGTTTATGTTAATTTGGCACTCCATAGTCATTTGCCAACAATTTGATAACTTGATGATATTCAGAAGTAAAGAAGATTTTCCCCCCAAGATATAATACATTTTCAATACATTATGACCGACTTAATTAGCCCCACCTTGTAATCTCAACATAGGGGTCATAAATTTCAGTTTTTGTAAGGTACATTGCTTATTACATGTACAATCATGCCAATAGGTTGACTGCTTGAAGTCCAGGAGTAAAGAAGAAGAGTTTACAAGATAACATAAACCACATCCCTTAGATCCCAGGAAGGCAGTTACTAGGAAATTTACAAGTTTTGTTCCCCATGACTCATAAATTGGTTGAAAGTGGTTCAGCCGGTCCAGAAGTTTAAAATATTCAAAAGTTTATGCATATAGGAGAAAACCAGATAGCAATACTTGGGTGACCTAAGAATCATGTCTGGGTTGTAACTTTGCTCGATGTTTTGAAATTTTCAGATGTGGGAGAGGGTAGGGTGTATGCAACTTTGCTTAAAGTGACTTCAAACTTGTGTACATTTCCTGTATATGCCCATGTCACGATCTTGAATTATGGCTTCTGATGCCAAGGTCAATCTTACTTGGCTAGGAAGTGTTCAAGTCATGGCTACACTTCTAACAAATTTAAACTCTTATTGATGAGTGACTGAGATGTCTAAATCAAGGACAGCCTACAACATCCACTGATGACAAACTTTGGTCCAACACTTTAGATATTAGTTAAGGTTATAGGTTACAGTATGTTGTCAACAATAATATATAATCAAACGTGCGAGTCAATATTGTCAACAATTATATAGAATAAAACGTGCGAGTTGATGTTGACATTTTTATTAAAAATAAGATCAAGTTAAAGTTTTTGTAAGTTAAAGTTTTTGTATGGTTTATACAATATAATGCATAGCAAAAGTGTATACAAAATACATACTAAATTCTCACATGTTTATACAAAATACATACTCAATTCTGAAATCATGTTCCCTTGGTTTTGAACTCTGACACTTGAATACATGCAGTAAGCGAGCATCTAGAAAAGCACACTTAATCACCTCTCTATAAAATATATATTGTGTAAAAAGGAAACAAAATTTTACGACAAGTGGTAATACATTGTGTGTTGATGCACGTGCCAACATTAAATCCAAATTCTCACATCATACTATCCAAGATTCATTTTAAGGGGAAATGATGACAGCTGCCAATGAAATTCACATTAAACACCATTTAAAGGCATTATCTTGACCATATAACGTGATGTATGAATAAAAGTACTTGTGTCAATTACACACTACTTTGAATGTTACAATGTAAAAGAAAATGAAAAACATGGTTACTTGCAAACACACTTATGATGAATTTACACTTACAGCAAAGTGATTTTCACTCCCTTTAAGATATATTGTGAACTTACAAGATTACATTTAAACTGAATCAAAATTGTTCATCCCCAGCACCTTGCTATAAGTGTGTTTTACTGTACAAGTACAAGTCTTGCTGTTAAAACAGGTGAATATTGCAGAGGGATTACAACTGCATGTATCCATATGATAAAATTATTCACTGAACATCCTTGATAAAGACACACACACACAAATTGATATGAAAAATGTGATAGTATAAATATGAATTTCTCTATGTTTTTATTCGTTTTGATATTTTTCATTTATCGTTTTGCTAAATACAATCTTAAAATTCAATTTACCGAAAGTTCAATTGCGCATCTGGATTGAGTTGGCTGAGTAAAGTTTTATTTCTGTTATTTCATTGATTCTTTGATTTCATTGGTCATTTCATATTTCTTTATCCAATAATAGTCTTTCAGTATATGTATAAATCTACCGCACTTACCTATGTAGTTAGAGCAGTAATACGTTTTGAAGAGTTACAACCAGCTGATATCTTCCGCATCTTATGGTATGTTATTTCTATATTTAAGTATGCTTCACTTCCATATAAAGAGCTGATATACGTAATTATTTTGATTGCAAGTTATTTACTTTATTGTAATTTTGCTTTCAAAGTCGTAATGATTATATGAGTCTGTAAGATCTTAATCTAAATTATTTACAGAACATATGTACACATTTTTATAAAGTATAGTATGCTTCTAAAACGTTTAATACTGTGGGTACAATTTACAATTGTCATGTTTCAATTATGTTTTTCTTTCTTGATTTGTAATATTATTTATCTGTTATTGTAGGTCAATGCCTTTATTTTCTACTGAATAAATTTATAAAACCAACATCTGCCTTCCTGCTCAGTTACACATAGTACAGTAGTTTTCAATGCCTGTAGGTACAAAAACATGTTTGGAATTGCACGCACTTTCATCACTAAAAGAAAAACTGTGCCAGATCTCCGACAATAAAATCAAAAACCTATTAACAAAATGTACGCTAATATAAATCTACATTGTCAGTCTCCAGAAGCATTGGGATAATGATAACATAAAGTGATGAATACTGAAGCACTAGAACATGTCACAGGATTGACCTATTTTACATCTGTGAGCACAAGGATTTCATACACACCTTTCACACTGCCTCACCAAATCTGTATCAACATTTGTTCAATACATTTCTTGCAGTTGTTTGCTCAATTGAATTGTTTGTATATTAACAAAAAAATATTAAATCTATATGTATGATAAAAATTATTATTGTGCATGTTTATCATCTATCACGTTTATAAATTTTCTTTGCAAATGTCAGAAATACAGATTCCGGCAAACTTCCTCTGTGGTTTTCTATCAGTGCAATCAATTCTTTGTAGCTTTCTTCTTCATATTCATGATACAAGTCTTTTAGTTCCAATTCTCTATATAAATCTTTCACTCTTTGGACTTTCTTTGGATTCGTGTCTGCATAATTTTCCTGAGGGGAAAAAAACCACCAAGATAAAACGTTTGGTAGAATATGATATGTTTTTGTTAAAAACAAATGTCTCCTCAGATCCCCAATTGAAAATGCTCCAAATTACACCCTCCTCCTCTTAATGTACTGCATGGTATGGAGGAGAAAGCATGAACAGAAACATAGACATTTATGAAATGCACTTTATACATAAAGGAAAAAGATGGAGATAAGCTTCAAATTTGATGTGAACAATGTCATTATTGTATATGATGCAAAAATAATGACTGTTATGCTGAAGTACAGTAGGAAAGTGAACATGAAAAAAAGGTATAAAACACTCCTCTTTGATCCACTGTAAATTGTAGGGAAATATTAGATCCCTGGATTAGAACAATATGAACATTATTAAATGATAATAAAGTATTGTAAAAAAATTCAAGGCTATCCGATAAGCCATATAGGAGAAGTGTTCACAAGCTATTTTACATCCTCAATCCCTCTTAGATCCACTATAACTTTTAGGAAAATAATTGAATTCTCGCATCTTCATGATATCTACAAAGTATATCAGATAAGCCATATAGGAAAAGTGTTCACAAGCTATCATACATTCTTCGCCCCTCTTAAATTCACTATAATAACTTTTAGGAAAATAATTGAATCCTCACGTCTTGACAATATGCACATCTACAAACACAGGGTTTTGACACAATCTGAGCAAACTGGTGTATATATATATGTAGTCTATATCCTATTATATATACCAGTTTGCTTAGATTGTGTCAAAACCCTGGGTCTACAAATCGCAATGAAGCAACCTACAAAGTTTCAAGTCTATCTGATAAGCCATATAGGAGGAGAAGCATTCACAAGATTTTGTGACACGCGGATGGACAGAAAGTACAAAAACAATACGTCTCCCCCTGGGGAAGGGGAGACATAAATATTTGTACCAGTAAGGGCTACTGTAGTTTCATATAAGGTGGTCATGATACCAAAGCACAAAGATCTTTATCATTTCCATGACACAATCAATACAATACATGTACAAGTATGTACTGCAGCAATCAAAATATTAAGATGTGCTGATAAAGTGCATGCAACTATTTCATCACTTTGAAAATGAATCTGATTTAGACCACAGAATAATGATTGAACCACATTCAACATACCTCTAAAAGACGTCTCTGTGATGGGGTGGATTTTTTCAGTGCTTGTATCACTAACCAGCTACACTTATTTTCTGAAATATCTGTGCCAATTTTCCCTATCACCACTGGATCTCCATAGCAATCCAAAAAGTCATCCTGAGAATAAAACATGCATCATCAGTACTGTTCCCGAGCCCTGTATACCACATACTACAAGATATTTGTTTGAATTTAATACATGCACATTGTATCTAACCAGCAATGTGTTAACTTAGAAATATGAATTATTATTGTTGTCACTTCTTTAAAAACATCCAGATAATGATTAGTAATGAATGTTAATATATGTACATTTACAAAGATATAGTCAAACTTCTTTATACTGACCAGCTTCTTGACTGAAGAAAATGGCTGGTTTAGAGAGGTGGCTGGAGCGTTAAGAATTCAGTAAATTGCTGATGAATTGTGCATAGGGTGCATTGTTAGTGACATAATATATACATGTAATTGGTGTTGCAGTTTTATTAAATTAATGCTCATCTTATTACAATGTTTATCATTTATCGGTATTCTCTTAAAGTAAATGATATGTTATGCAAGCAATATACTGCAACATATTCATTTTAATGCCAGGTTGAATGCAATATTCAACACTTTTATATTCAATTATCTGTTGACTGCAAGGGCAAGCGAATTGTTGAATGGTGGTTTACATCACTATGTCTGGATTTATTGACATACATGTTTCATCAGATCTATCTAAAACTGTGATTCTACAGGCATTCCATAATTTAATGCGCATGAATAGGAAAATGATTAAAAAATGCAAAGTATAACTTTATCTATTTTATGCTTCTAAATAAACTGTGACCATAGAAGCCGTGAACCTTTTATCAACACGTATCCATGGCTACTGATCATGTTTTTTTATCCTCGATTGGCTTGGCTTCTTGCATGATAGGTAAGCTGGTTTTGTGAGGGAATATTTCTAATGTTCGTTAGTGGTAAATGTACAAAAAGTCGCTAATATCCATTTTGAAGGGGTAGCCAGCATTAACTGGGCTGATTTTGAGGAGGGGACCCAGTTTTCAAGGGTGTGCTTGAGGAAAGTTTTATAGTGTACCTGAATTTGGAAATATCTGCCCATATGTAGTAAGATATGTTGTGCTCTTTCATGAGAGTCTTCATCTGTTATTCCACTCTGTTGAAAATAATTCAGATAATGTGAATAAATTGCAAATCAGGATGTGGTATAAAAAATTCCTTAAAGACAAAAATGAGAGGCCCATGGGCCACATCGCTAACCTGAGTCACCTAGGCCCTGCCATTGTTCAGCTGTTGTGATTTCTAATGATTATTTTTTTATCAATCTTTATTCCCATGAAAAATTTTGACCCATATTGTTGTGCCAACCTAGCCCCAAAGGATCACAACATAACTGAAAATGAATGCCTCAACACCAATATGATGAACATGATCTTGCTGTTCTGGATACGACCAAGGTCACAAAGTCATAGGTCATGATATGATATGTAGACCTTGCCTTAAGTCCTGTGGGGATCCAGGTTAGAATAGGTCCTCAGTACCTCCTTGCTTGTCATAAGAGGTGACTAAATGGGGCAGTCCTTCGAATGAGACTGCAAAAACCGAGGCCCCATGTCACAGCAGGTGTGGCACGATAAAGATCCCTCCCTGCTCAAAGTCCATAAGCGCAGCACATAGGCCTAAATTTTACAGCCCTTTACAGGGTTTGAAATTAACTTTTTCAAGCACTAGTCTGTACGGACTAGTGACTATTGATGTTTACTAGTCCGCAAAGCATTTCACTAGTCCGTCCAATATATCATATTTAATAAATGATCTTCATTTTATTCAATAGTATTCAATAAAGCCAAACACATCACAGTTCCGGCAATTCAGTTTATGACACCTACAGAAGAAAAAAGACAACCATACTTTATTTTGTATTCAAGATCTTCAGAAACATACAGTAACCTCTTGAGTTAATCCTTTTATAAATGTCCATAAGTGCGTTCGAGATCAACATTCCCGTTGTTTTCGTGCTCAGTTCTTAGAGTCACAGGAGTTCGAAATTTTAGCAATAAAGTCAATACAATTCACTCGATTGACCAAACGAGCTATAGTGTTACAAACTCCTGTGTTAGAGTCGCGAATGATGAGATGTGCGCACAAGAGTGCATGTTCTTCGACCACACTACTTGCAGTTCTTGCACCTCGAATCCGTTCTCGTGATGTGTACTCGGCATTCGGAAACAGCAGGAATTTGTGCTCATGCGAAGAATGGTGGTCTCGAACGCACTCCATGTGTTTGGAAGATCAGGAGTCATTGTCACGCAAACACTTAACCATGCTGTTAATCGACCATAAGTTCAAACATCTAAGAGACTCAGGCAAATCTTAACCAATTCAAGATTGATTTCCGGATTTTCACTAGTCCGTACGGACTAGTGCTATAGAGAGTTTACTAGTCCAACACATTTTTTTACTAGTCTCGGACTTACGGACATGAGGTAATTTCGAACCCTGCTTTACCGGCAATGGTGACATCTCCATATAAGTGAAAAATTCTCGAGCGGGATGTAAAACAATATACAACCAACCAACCAACATACAGAATATGAAAGCTCCAACTTAAAAAGTTTATGAGATATTCATTAGGTCAGGTTTTTAAAGAAAGTAGGTCAAGGTCACAAGATCAAATACGATTATATCAGAAAGTCTTGTCAAAAAGAATCTATATACAAAATATGAAGTAAAAGTTTCTGTCATAAGAAATCAATATAAAAAACATGAAAGATCTACCTTGAATAGTTCAGGAGATATTGAATAGATCAAATTTAAAAAAAAATAGATCAACCTCTAATTCAAACTCCAAGGTCAAAAGATGAAACACCATTGTGTACAAGGTCTTGCCATAAAGAATCTATATACAAAATATGAAAGCACCACCTAAAATAGTTCTTGATATATTCAATATGTTATTTTTTCTTAATGGTAGGTCAAACTCAAAGTTCAAGGTCAAAGATCATGATATGAAATGAAAGGTCTTGCCATAAGAAATATAGAAAGATCTGCCTTAAATAGTTCAGGACATATTGGATAGGTCAGACTTTTATTAAACGTAGGTCAAACTTCCAGCTCAAAGTCACAAGATCACAATCCATTGCATCACATGTAAGGTATTTCTGTAAAGAATGTATATACCGAATATGAAAGCCCTAGATTAAATAGTTCAAGAGATATTTTTGAACTTTTTCCTATATAATATATCAGCATATAACACTTTGATCTCCTATTGTGGCCCCAACCTACCCTGGGGACCATCAACTGCACAAACTTGGATCTACTTTATGTCAGAAAGCTTTCATGTAATTTTCAACTTTCCTGGCCCAGTGGTTCTTGAGAAGATTTTTAAATGATCCCACCCTATTTTTGCATTTTCGTGATTATTTCCCCCTTGGAGAGGGGTGTTGCCCTTCATTTGAACAAATTTGAACCCCCTTAACCTAAGGATGCTTTTGCCAAGTTTGGTTCAAATTGGCCTAGTGGTTCTGGAGAAGAAGTAAATAATGTGAAAATTTTACAAATGGAAGAAAAGCTCAAGCTTTCAGCTCAGGTGAGCTAAAAATGGAAAAAAGAAAATTTTCAGTTCAAATTGTGTCCATGCCCCTTTAAAGTTGCTTGTTTTTTGGGGAAGGATGAAAACTATGGAAGTATTGGGTAATTTTCATAATTGACAAAACTGATTAATCAGATATTACCTCATTCTTATTTTCTTTTTGTATTTCCCCATAATACAAACAGTCTAGGCATTTATTTCTTTATATCTCTATTTTAGGATTGAACTTATTTTTTTCTATAAATAATAGAGGTTTATATATCAAGTTGAAAGGTTAGCACTTTTATTAAGAAATGAAGGACATTGCAACAGTAAAGGTTTCTAACTAAAGTAAATATTATTATCTATTTTAAATCTGATACATGTATCATTCATTTCATTAAAGAATCCTTGAACAGTAACAATGAATGAATGCTTATTATAGTATTCCATACCATATACATAGCTATCGCCACAGGTAGGTAGAAGGAATAATATCCTGTTTTCCACTTGACAATGGTGTTGTATCGGTCCTCTGTGAAATCGGTGAAATCTACCTTACCACCAGAGGGAGCTGTGATCATGTCTAGACACTGACCCCTAACTGTCTGCATGGTTGTCTAGAACACAGAAAACATTATCATGTATTAATATATAGTTACATGTCTGTCTTCAGACACCTGTTCAGAGATTTCTGTTTTTATTTTCGTCTCTGTCCATGTCAACCTGTGTCACTCTAAATAATGATGCAATTTTTACCTCTCTTGCACATCGTCGCAAACCACGGGTTATAGAAATGAAACAATAACCGTGGCATGCAACGATGTCTCTTGCAGGAGTTTTGTCCCTTTATTTGAAATTTAATGTTACATGTATATGGAGGGTAACTGTATGATTTGTTTCTTTTATTCATATGAAGGTAAGAAAGTATGTCACAGCTTGATGATGGCTGATACTGGCACCACCTTCAGTAAAGTTCTACAACTCATACAGAAGTTTATGACAGGGGCATTATGTACTTGTTTTATTGCATGATTAAATAATTCCAAGCTTTCGGGTTGGTTGAAATCCAATAAATGAGAAAAAATAGAACAATTTATCATACCTCTACTGATTTTTCTCTATATAAAAGTAATGCGATAAAATCGTCGTCCTTTCCCCTGAAAATGCACTACGGTATTTCCCCAATCTGATGACTACTTTCTGTAAAATCAGTGCAACTACCTGGGACTACTCTCTCATTGATATTTTTTTTTTGACAATCAAATTGCTTGGTAGACAGTACTACTATAAATCATATGTACAGGTATTTTAAAAGTTGAATACCAAACTTCGTTGTTTTTAATCATCAACCAGGAAATTAAGTGCTCCAGGAAATACAACTTTTGCTCACAATAGAAAACTATAAAGTAGCTTTCCATGAAATTATATATTAACAAAACTATATTCATTTTTGACAAATCTACAAAATTTGATGCCCATGAAAATGGATAAAAATACAGTATCCATTTAAGGATTTTGATCTCTATCTCCCATTCACACATGTACAAGTGAGTTACAGAAATCAGAGGTGGCAGTCACCATATGCTTACCTACAGATTCAATGGACAGGGAAACAATGAACATCACCAATGCTTACCTCATGAAACAGGTCTACAATGCTAATGTAGTAAGGTTTGTCCTTGCAGTATTTACGCAGGATATGGTAGACGCAGGACTCCAAGTAGAAGGCATCATTCACAGCCACTATGCCTACTTCCTCCTACAATGAACAATCACGGCATTTCATCACTTCTACCCAATATACCGTGGAATCATTGGTCATCTTCCACATATTCCTAGGCGTCTCTGTCCTAAACATTTGAAACCTCTTTGAAATTAATACAAACTATTATTATGATGTTTCAAAGTACTTCAACTATATCCACAAATTCAAATCCAAATGAAAGTGTAAAATCTTCGCAATTCGTGAGAATTGGCACAGAAATTATCAAATTCATATCAAGTCTAATATAAAAATTACTTAAATTTCAAATGTATATGATCCATTTGATAGCTTTGTCCTAATTAAGGCCTGTTTCATAGCCCTGTTCTGGGGTCTGAATGAACTCTTGACTCAAAGAACTGTAATGAATCACAATTAGCTCACCCTAGTGTTCAATGACTGGCAATACATGTACTTTAGTTGGGACTTGGCTTGGATTTCTCAAAAGAAACTTTATAGTCGAAACTTGGACTTAAGTCTGAGATTCTACTCAAATTTTGACTGCTCAAATAAAAGAAAACCCAAACTTAAGTTTGAGATTTTTTTGTTGAGAAATCCAAGCCACATCAAAATTACTAGTATTAAGCTGAACTATTCATACATGTATTACATTATAAAATGTTTTTGGAGTATCAGTGTACTATTAAAGCATTTGATAGAGTTCATGACATGAAAATCATCTTTTACATTTCATTTCCCCTTAGCCAATCAATACGTCAGTTTCGAGATACGAACTCTTCTGTATAGGAGGTGCATTTAGTGGAACTTTGAACGCCTAAGTGGGACAGAGTGGATATACAGCCAACGAGGAAGACGATGAAATGTATTAAAAGCGGCTTCTCTTTAAATATGTAAATGTGGGAAATACTAAATACTATCGAAAGAAATGTTTTACCGAAGTGGAAACATACAAACAATGTCATATTTGCAAGAAATGTCTTGGATATGGTACTTATGACCAGCGAAACAACGTGATAGGATAAGAATTCTATGTATTTAATTACTCTCTAAATATTTATCTCTTACTTAGTTTGTGTATCAGTCGAATTCGGGTTTTCAAACAGCGTATGAGAAACTTACTGAGTACATTCACTTACGCTATGATGAATATCTGTCCCACTCCCGCGTGTAAACAAATTCTTTCGCGCCTTACTATGTACGAGAGTTCTCCAAAGGGAAATAACTCGGACGTATCTCGAAACCGGCGTATTAATGAATAGCTTTAAATTTTAATAACCACATTTTCATCATATTCAAATTACCAGGGTATCAAATCCATATCATACTGTATTAGTTACATTTATGATTACTCCATGAAAAATTTAAAAGACACACTCTTCAAATTTTTGTGACAAGCTGTAAATTATTGCACTGTAATGAGATTCAGATTTAAGTTTCTTTGGAGGAGGAGAAGAAAGAACGCTAACTTATAGTGGCACTAAAATATGAAAAACTTTATGTACCTATTGTCAAACACAGATCAAGTGCTAAATCATGATTACATCAAATAGTGCATCAGATTCAATCGTGTAAAATTTTTATTACAGGAAATTAAGTACACAGATGGCACTCATTTTTCTTCAAATTAAAATATTGCAATTTATACTGCAGTACAATTTGAATACTGTATAGCGGGATATTTCCGCCAGGGTGATAAATTTGGCTTATTTTACCGGTTAGATAGCTTTCTGCCAAATATGCACCCAATTGCGACTTCAGTATTTGCAAGAGAGACAACTTCTTTGACCGCTAAATTTTATTCCACTAAAATGTCACAGGGTGACAAATACGTATTTTAACTATCAAATGTTATATGCATTTTATTTATTTCAGATTGTTCAATACACTTTTATTCATTCACCTGTTTACTAATTCATTCATGCATTGCCATCGTATTCGTGTTGTGTTCTTGTGTACGTGGTGTCATGTGATTGTTTTGTGAATAGTGTTTTGCTGAGTTGGGTATTTGTAGAATGAGCTTTTATTAGTAGTTGCAGAACAAGTTTTTTTAGGGAGTGGTAGTAGTGTACGTATGTGTGTGAGCTTGTATAAAAGGATGAGCACGGATTAATTTAAAGACTTACAAGATTGACTTTAACACAGTACATCAGGGTGAATCTAACTATCAAAACCACTTGATATTCTTAATGATAAATTCCAAAATACATGCAAAGTTATTTTCTCTATTGTACAAACTATTTCTGTATATTATTTACGAAATTTTATGCATTAACTGCGGAAAATAGGCAACCTGTATTAAGAGACCACCTCTCATACGTGACCTTTTTTTTCATTCTCCGTTGGACGGTCTCTTAATACAGATTTGACTGTACATGTACTACGCCAGGGCCCCAATCTACAAATAAAATCCAATCCTATGATCTGCTCACCTAGAACGATACCTTGTGTAGTGATTTGCATGTAATGAGTGGAACAAAGGATCTCATTTAAATCGTGTTCACTAACTACCAAATTAGAGGTACTATGCTTTTACCCTTCTATACCAACAAGGCTTTCCTCTTCTTGTCACAGAGCTGTCCATAACATCATCTGCCACAAGGAAAAAGGCCTGCAGCTGAAATTATTCAGACATATAAAGGTCAATTCATCTTAAACACATAAAAAAACTTCCTGCAAACTTCACAATTTACAGTATTAATGTAATATATTTAGCATGTACGATATTTGACAAAAATTGATTTTTTAACAAGTTAGTGTAGATTTGATTTAGTGCTTTCTAAATGTGTTACATATGTATATAAAAATCTATATGCACAATTAAGACAGCTAGACAAGTACTTGACTTAACGGTAGCTGCTTTCCCTAAAAAGTGCTACATAGAATACACGGCCAAATGTAACACATTTACAGTATCATATCACCTCCATCTCACTCAGCTCATCATGGTGGACAAATAGAATCCTTCATTATTTACTCGTGTGGGATAGGGAAATTCCAATGAGGGCATGAGGATCCTAGACAGCGAATCTTGTTCCAGAGATGGAATTTCCCTATCCCACAGGAGTAAATAATGAAGGATTATTTTTCTCACATTTTACACATCAACATGATAAACATACTCATATTTTGGGACTCTGATACATGTAATATCATTCCAAATTTCATCTTACATCGCACATACTGCAGCTTACAAAGCAAATATGGAATAAAAAATAAGAAAAAAAAAGAAAAATGGATACTAGTATCATACCAATATTCAAAACATATTGATGAAACACACTGTATCCTTGAGCATGGTCAACTTCAATAATGACATTGATCTTTATCATTCACATGTTTGACCTTGACCAAAAAACCCTCGGCTCAAAAGTCAAGACCATGGTTATGATGTGGACAAAGACACAGACGAAGACATATAATATCCTTAGTCTTCAATCTTGGGGGCATAAAAATGCATGTACCACAACCTTGAATAGAAAAGCCACAAGATGACACCAGGGTACTTGTTTCGATGCAGTTTACCCATCATCCAATATCATAAAAACAGTCACTAAATGAAATCAGTGCAAACACATTGATTCAAACCTGCATTATAGCAATACAAGCTGTAACTGAAGGCAAATAAATTGAAAAATAAAAGAAGAAATATTTAACATATTTGTGATTGAATATATATATAACTTCATAGAATCAGAGTAAATCTGAAGCAATAGATCCGTCAAATCAGCAGGAAAATGTCAATTCATGAATCATTGTCATCCTGTCAGTAATTCCTTAGCTGCAATAATGTAGTCCTCTCAGATTTTTTGGGGGGAGGGGGGGGGGGGGGGGGGAGAAAACGTCAGAATAAAAAAAATCGGATAGGGCTACATTATTGCAGCTAGTAATTCCTGCTCATAATCTCCGATGTACATTGACCTCGGAGGTCACCAGTTCAAAAAAAAAGAAACAAAATAGAGACAATGAACATGTGTCAGATTTGTAAACAATTTAACATGCCAATTTTATAGAAAATTCACTATCAAAATTTAATTTACATATTACATGTGTCACATTTGTGTGAATATAACTTTCTTACACTTATAGTACTTCTCGTCATTCATGAAACGATATTTTTACACAAATGTCACGTGTAGCTACTCATGTCAGTTTCTGTCTTTGTATACAACCTCCGCCTTAGCAACCCGATTATGTTGGGCAATCATCGTTTCCATGCCCATGTATGTGATGCAATGGCAGTTTATACAAAACGCTCATTGCCCTCAAACAATATTCCCTTGTTCATTTTGCTGATTTTTTCTTCAGATCTTGGGGATTATATTAGTTATACTAATAGGTGTTATTTGGTGCCTAATTGGATAGTTGAAAAATACCATCAGTTACAGCTTGTATTGCTTTAAACCCTCTTAGTATGTACAAGAAAGTTTGAAAAATGTTAAAACAGGTGTTATTTTAACATTAGTAACCATGTTCCCATGTACATATAACATAGATCAGTGAAGAATTCCTGTAGGTTTTATACTTTCATTCCAACAGCTAATTAGCCAATATGGCATTAAACAGATCGGGTTGGTGATTTGGCTACAAGTTATATTGTAAGAATATCTAAACACTTAACAACTAGCCCTGTCAAGGAAAGGGGAAACTGAAAAATGTTAATTGTTAGTAACAAGATTAAAGGTGAAAATAGTGTTACTCTGTAATCTTATAAAGTCACTCAATGATTCAATTCTTACCCATTCTACACACCATCCCAAAATTCTGGCAATTTTCTCTTCCTCCTCTGAAATGGTCTCTTTCAGGCATTTGAGTGACACAATTACTGAGAGTCCTCTATTCTTCTTTCCATGAGGAACATTATACTCTGAAACCTACAACACAACATTATACTCTGAAACCTACGATACAACATTATACTCTGAAACCTAAAACACAACATTATACTCTGAAACCTACAATACAACATTATACTCTGAAACCTACAATACAACATTATACTCTGAAACCTAAAACACAACATTATACTCTGAAACCTACAATACAACATTATACTCTGAAACCTACAATACAACATTATACTCTGAAACCTACAATACAACATTATACTCTGAAACCTAAAACACAACATTATACTCCGAAACCTACAACACAACATTATACTCCGAAACCTACAATACAACTTTTTAAAAACAATTCGCAAATCATAGCAAAACAAAGAAAGGTCACCAGCTTCTATATGAAATCAATTCAGCAATAAAACATGAGTAAAATAATCCCTTCCAATATATTCAGTGCAAAATGCAGTTCTGAAAATTAACTCCCAATCATTCAACTAAAAGGAGGCCCATGGGTTACATCGCTCACCCGAGTCACCTTGGCCCTACTGTTGTTCAGCTGTTGTGATTTTTAAAAGATTTTTTGATCAATCTTTATTACCATGAATATTTTTACCCCATATTGTGGCCTCAACCTAGCCCCGAAGAATCACAACATAACTGAAAATGAATTCACATAACACAGAGATGCCTGAACACCAATACGACTAACATGATCTTGCTGCTCTGGATAAGACCAAGGTCACAAGGTCATAGACCATGATTTCATATAAGTCCCGTAGGGATCCGCGTTAGAATAGGTCCTCAGTACCTCCTTGCTTGTCGTAAGAGGTGACTAAATGGGGTGGTCCTTTGGATGAGACCGCAAAAACCGAAGTCTCCTGTCACAGCAGGTGTGGCACAATAAAGATCCCTCCCTGCTCAATGGCCATAAGCCCCGAGCATAGGCCTAAATTTTGCAGCCCTTCACTGGCAGTGGTGACGTTTCCATATGAGTGAAATATTCTCAAGAAGGACGTTAAACAATATTCAATCAAGCAATCTTGCCATAAGAAATCTATATACAAAATATGAAAGCTCAATCTCAAATAGTTCAGGAAATATTGAATAAGTCAAAGATTTTAAAAAGTAGGTCAAACTCCAAAGTCACAAGGTCAAACTTCATGAAATGATAAGGTCTTGCCATAAAGAATCTATAGATACAAAATCTGAAAATCCTACCTTAAATATTTAGGAGATATTGAATATGTCAGGGTTTCTTTGAAAAGTAGGTCAAACTCCAAGGTTAAAAAATCAAACATCATAATGTACAAGGTCTTGCCACAAAGATTCTATATATATAAATAAAAGCCCCACCTAAATTATTTTTTAATATATTTGATAGGTTGTTTTCTTACAAGTAGGTCAAAATCCAACCTAAAGGTCAAAGGTCATGATATGGAATGAAAGGTCTTGCCACAAGAAATATACATACAAGATCTGAAAGATCTACCTCGAACAATTCAGGACATATCAAATTGGTCAGATTTTTTATCAGAAGTGGTTAAAATTTTCATATCAAGGTCACAAGATCAAACATCATTGCATTACATGAAAGGTCTTTCCATAAAGAATAAATATAAAAAATATAAAAGCCCTAGCTTTAATACTTCAAGAGATATTTTTAAAGTTTCCTTCAATATATCAGCATAATTATAACAGTTTGCTCCCCAATTGTGGCCCCACCCTACCTCCAGAGACCATAATTTGCACAAACTTGAATCTACTCCATGTCAGGAAGTTTTCATGTAAATTTTCACTTTTCTTGCCAATGATTTTTGAGAAGATTTTTAAAGGTTTTCCCTCTTATATACTCGCATGTAAAACTTTGATCCCCTATCATGACTCAACCTTACCCCTGCGAGTCATGATTTGAACAAACTTGAATCTGCATTATATCAGGAAACCTGCAAGTAAATTTGAACTTTTCGGGCCTAGTTGTTCTTGAGAAGATTTTTAAATGACCCCATCCTATTTTTGTATTTTCATGATTATTTCCCCTTTGAAGGGGCATGGTCATTCATTTGAACAAACTTAAATCCCTTAAACCCGAGGATGTTTTTGGCCAAGTTTGATTGAAATTGGCCCAGTGGTTCTGGAGAAGAAGATAAAAATGTGAAAAGTTTACAGACAGACGGATAGACAATAGACAAATGGTGATCATAATAGATCATTTGAGCTTTCAGCTCAGGTGAGCTTATAAAAATGACATCAAAAACAAAACCATGGCAACAACATTGATATCAACACAGACTTGCAGGAGTAATTTGATTTCTGGAGATGGTCACAGAAAAGTAAATGATGTGTGTAGAGTGTCTGAGCAGAACATGTGAATTGTTTTTATACCTCTTTGAACCAATCCAGTACTTTCTGTAACTGTTTTTCTTTCAAGCATCCATCATTTAAACATTCAACCAACTCTGGGAAAAGCCTGTCAAACTCTCCCAATTCATCCAATTTAGCTTTTTTGGAAGCTGGGTTGTGGTTCATGCTGACTGCTGTCCCTAAAACTAAAAGGAAACTAACATTTTGATTATGATACCGGTACATGAATAAAACTAACACCGGGGGGGGGGGGGGGGGGGGGGGGGTGTTAAAATTGAGATCAATTTTCTAATTGTCCATGGATCTAACATAAAGGAACATAAGTGTACAAGGACAGATTGAGATAATTAATAGAGCAAATATAATTCTTGAGAGGAAAAACACATATTTGTATGCAAGTGGATCCAGTAAATTTTGAAAGGGAGATCAACATGTAGGTGTTTGGGGATTGTCTTGTCTTTGGAGCCCAACAGAGGCTTAGTGCTGCCCCACTCCAGAAAGTTCATGAAACACAGCTTAAGCTAGAAACAGTTTTCAAGGTAAAATCACAAATATTTGACTAAAATGTTCCTGTCAGATAATGTTTCCATAGAAGTTTAAGGGTGGGTGGGGGAATTTCCAAAAGCTGGTAATTCATTCAGTATCACAGTAAACAAGAGTGCAGATGAAACTTTTCGACTAGTTGGTGAAGTCCAGGGGCACAGCCACCAGAAGCTGTTGGATCCAACAAATCATGATGGAAGGATCCAGCAGGGTGGATGGTGGTCTGGAAATTTGCCTTGTAATTGGTTTTTCAATAGACCAAAGGTTATAGTGCTTCCGAGATTTCCCTTCCCCCCAAGATCCCTTTATATAAATCAATGTATTACTTTATAAATCTCTGTTTAAAACCATTCATAATAAGAGCACAATATGTACAATTAAATTAAAGCATGCAATATATCATTTATGTCCTTACACTTCTTTGACGCAGTCTTCGAAATTAGCCACTGGCCTGAAGATCAACTCCAGTAAAATTGGGGTTGAGCTTATGAAAATACTAGTACAGCTGTCCATATACAAGACCATCAGGCCTGTGTTCTTCATCAATATCACTGACCTTCTGTTAAATCATATTACCATATACTAAGATGGAATAATGACTGTTAATCAAAATCATAATAAAGATATTTCTATCACACTTAACTGATTTTGATTTGATCCCTTTTAAATGTGGTCTAATATACTCTCTTCAACATTCTTTAAAATATGAGAAAAACAATTCTTTGTGTTTGATTTTGGCCAGTAAATTTCCTTTTCGTTTAGTACAGATCATCTAGAGGCATAAATGGCCATTGTTCAAAATAGTTTTCCCTCCCTCAAGACTGTTGATGACCACCACTGGGGGTCAGAAGATCCAAGTTTTACACATTTGTACAATGTATTAGAAAACCTTAGCTAGTAAAAACAACAGTCCCCTGGTATCTTATTATGCAAGTGTTTAATATAAGTGTTATAAATTTATAGGGATCTATGCCTTATCCCTGCAAAGTTGCTCAACCCCTTCCTCAAATGCAACCCAAGTATTTTCTTACTTGTTTAATTAATTACAGAAAACATTTCTAAGGTTTTTAGAATTTCTTCAATATGCATTCTTTTATGAAATTTTTTATGCAATCTGTGCTGTGTGGTTAAAACAGTGGAGTAATCGAAAAAGTTTCAAATATATGCATATTTTCATTCATCCTACTTATAAACAGAGAACCCTAGAGAACTTTAGAAAACCCTGGATATTTTTAATTATTACAAGTGTGTAGACTGTTTGACTATATAAATTATTGATGACAGCAAATATATTAATCAAAGTCACAAATTTCCATCCATCTATAACGCCTTGTATTCAGTTTATCAAAGATATGCAATTTCTCTTCACTTTTTAATTTTCGTAATTTTCTATATTCATATAAATAATTAAATATATATAATCATGATCAGTTGAACATCGCAATTTGTCAAAAAGCTAAATTTTCGTATGTCCAATTTAAACAAATTTCACAACTAATTCTGGAAAATATGAATTATCACAGTACTTTGAGTTCTTTATATCACAGTTGTCGAAAACTGTTGGTCCTGTTGGCAAGGCCTGTAAAAAATTCCCTCGATCGATAACTTGCTAGAAAATGTCAGTCCATATAACCGTTTGAAAATATCGGGTGTGATCCGATTATTTTAGAGCTTCGGTTCGGGATGGGCAAGTGGAAATCACTCAAAAAACATTGCCGCACACCCAATCAAATTTGTGAAAGGTTCTCTACCCAGGAAGAAAAGACTGGTCATGGTAGCTCAGTGGTAAAGCATTTGCTTCATAACTGGAAGGTCGTGAGCAAACTTCCACCAGAGTTCGTTTGCTCACAAACCAAACTCTTCCACTTAGGCATTATGGGATAGCGATTTCTGAGGCCGCGTATACTGTGACGTCACTGTAGAATGACGAAAAAACATAACGTCAAACGTAAACAACTTTCAAAACAAGAACGTAAACATCAAGTTCATTACTTTACACAATAATTTGAACAGAGTCTCCATACTTTATAATGATCTTTTGATCATTTTTTGTTTAAAATAAAATCCATACTTTTATATTTATGCTCTTAATATCAATATCTTCAAACTTTTAACTGCGAACTACTTCTTTAGTGTTATTTGCCTGCGTGATAATCGCGGACTCACAATATACAAATCTGTATATTGTGCTGCGTCACATAGGAGAGGTCTATTCGTAGGTGACGTAATGAGGCCTCGACGGGGAGTTTGGGTCGTGAGTTCAAGTTCTGCTCGTGCCATGGCCACGTCAGATAAAAGATAAATATATCCTCGCCAAATGCTCAGCATTTAGCAGCGAGTCACAGTCTTTCAGATATGACCTCCAATGTCGCGGCAGGTTTTAACACGTTAAAGAACCCTCACTACTACTACATTGAGTCAGAGTACAAAGCATAGATCTAAATTTGTGGTATTTCACCTACAGCTGGTGACGTCTCAATATGAGGGGAAAATTCCTGATGGGACATAAAATAAAGAACTTGGCAAGTAAAGAAAAAAATGCTGAACCTGGACCACTTAAAAAATTATGAAGACTTCCATGGTGTTTATGAGTTCCAAGATGGCTGGAAAACTGACCGTATTTGGCTGGATATAAGTGGGAGATGCATTGCTGTTAAAATAAAAACAGTTTGGTGGAGTTCATTTTTCTTTGTTCTTTCTATGCAATACAGGGCACATGTATCTGGTCTGAAAAAACTTTGTCCGGTCTGACAGAACCTTTAACTCTGTCAGATCAAATGTCTGACAGTGATTCAAAAATTTTGACAACTCTGTAAATTAATTAGATCAGGATTAACAAGATCACAAAATTTAACGAGCAACGAAGAAGAGCATTTTTCTCCAATAAAATCGGTTATAGATGGATGAAAATTGGTTTGATTTATAATTTGCACTTGCTATCATTAATAACCAAGGTAGTCAAACAGTTTACATACTTGTAATAATTACACATGTATTCATTAAAAGATAGAATTCTCCTTACAGACATGGACAGGCATAATTACATAAAACATATTTTATTTTCCAATCAAGGGCCCTCAAGGGGCGGTAGCAGGTCGTTCCGTCCCACAGTCGGTCCGTCCCTAGTCGGTCCGTCCCATGGTCGATTCAGCCCATTTTACTTAGTCGATCCGGCCCCTCCAATTTTTTTTATCAAAGATATAATAAATGAATAATTACTTAAGACAAAGGGACGTTTTTGCATATATATTGCAGTTAGTTATCAAAATTAGATAACTGGCGATGGTGTTTAGTAGATTTATAGCACAGACTGCCCAGTAGGGCCCCTGCTATTAGATAACTGCCGAAGTTAGACGTGTAAATAAAATTGTTTATTCAGGATTTATAATTTTTGTTTGAAGTGCGATGGTTATGAAAATGTGTGCTCATTAACTATTGTAGATACATCGTTATTTAAATATGTATAGCAATCAATGTAAATGTGTGTCCCCTGTCCACTGATCATTGTGAAAACACCTGAGTGCAAACAGTTTTATAACTGCATTGTTGTGCAACCTTTGATAATTAATTACGAGCTTACAGTAACCTAATTATTCTTTGTATTGAAAATGAAGCCCTTTTTATCGAATATTGTGATGTGTATAATGATCTTTGAAAAAGCTGTCAAATATCAAAACAGCGTATCATTGTCATCCTACCTGATGACAGAAGATATCAGCGGAACACACACCATAAAGATAAAATACGCAAATGAATTAAACCAATTCAGTACTGTAAATAGCTTGGAAAAAAGTAATTATTTTTTCTGGGCCGGATCGACTAGGGGACGTATTAACTATCGGACGGGTAGTCTAGGGACGGATCGGTAATGGGACGAATCGACTAAGGGACGGATTGATAATGGGACGGAACGTCTAGAAAGCTCAAGGGGCAACATGAAAATATATACAAGTAAAGAAAAAAGTGATTACATAACACAGTTACATGCAAATACAGTGTCACATATCGTTCAAAATAAATTTTCCAGTTATACATCCTGGATGTTAATCTCAGCGAGATTCGTCAATTCTAGATATTTAGACCGACGCTTCTTATGGGAGATGTCCAGCCTTGACGAATCTCGCGGAGATTACCTGAATGTATGCTATGCAGCTCATGCCTGTCCACTTCTCGATGAGAATCTCAAGAAATGGGTAGACAAGAACCAAAAGGCCGCATGATTCCACAGTTTTAGGGAAACAGCATTGAATATACTTCATAGTTTGAGAGGATTTATGGCACCATAAATCAGTAGATTAAATCTTAATTTAATAACGTTAGATCTATCGCACATTTATAGCCTATTAGGCCTAATATCTAGGCCTACCACACTGTACCAGGTACTGTAGGCATTTTGTCATATTGGGTATTAGAAAAATAGTACGAAAATTTGTTACAAAACCTCGATCAATTTAACTACATAAATTCACAAATTTCGAATTAACTTTTAGTATAACATATGCATCATTGCATTCAACACACGTGCAAACGTATGGCCTTCTCTTGAGAAAATTCGAACTACGATTACGAACGTCCTCCTAAATTGCAATGACAAACGTTACAGTCAAAGTAGATCTGAGTCTACATGTTTAAATAAAACAATTACTTATTCTTGCTAAAAATTTCAGTAGCAATTGCTATCCAGACATGACTCTTTCAGCATAAGCTCAGCATACCAGGATTTTTAATCAAGAGTGACCTACCCTTGAGTAGAAAATGACTTAAATCAAAGTACTGATAGTACTAATAGACAGTGGCGTTGGATTCATTTTGTAATAATAATTCAGTAATGGTAAAACAAAATAAATCAGTATTTCCTTCCTGTCGGGATTCCCAGTCGTTAGAATTTATAAAGATCCATACGCACAATCGGATTCGCAGTCGTTAGAATTTATCAAGATCCATACGCACAATGTTCACAACTGTATCGCATTATACGAGGAAATGATATTTCATTATAACAGGTAAAAATATCAAAGGCAACACATTGGAAATACAAATATTATATATACAACTCTCAATAATCAAATTTATCCCTTTAAGATAAATACAGTTATTGAGAATGACTAGTTTGACAAACTTGTATATTCTGCAGTGCAATTCAATTTTTCCGGAACAATGCGGTCCTTTCTTGACACCAGATTTAGTCAATAAATAGTCCTAACACGAGCATGCGCTCTCGACCTTTTCATTTTCATCCTTGTGCAAATGCAGACGAATTCAATACTCTTAATAACATACAGACAGTATTAACAGACAAACCTTATCCTACAGTTCCCAATAACATACGGTCTGATGACCTTATTTAGAGATAGGCCTTATGTATGTCCCGTGGGATCCGGGTTAGAATAGGTCCTCAGTACCACTTTCTTGTCGTAAAAGGCGACTAAATAGGACGGTCATTCGGAAGAGACCGCAAAAACCACGGTCCCATATCACAGCAGGTGTGACAAGATAAAGATCCCTCCCTGTACAATTGAAGGCCGAGCATAGGACAAAATTTTGCAGCCCCTTACCGGCAATGGTGACATCTCCATACGAGCGAAAGATTCTCGATGTTAAACAATATACATGTACAACCAACCAACCGTACACACCTTATTAACATACAGACCTTATTAATAACTCCCAACAGTGTGGAATGAATGGTGTGTAGAAATTTATTCATCTTCAGGAGAAACCACATTTACCAAAAGAGGGGTGGGGTGGGGTGGGGGTTTCTCCATAAGGCATGCATTTTGTTTTAGAATAGTCTAACAATAGAGATAATTTATGATGTAAGAAATCATACATTCTCTGAGCCACATTAGACGACAGATCCCTACTAATAAATTTTATTTAAAGTGTTACACACAATATTGAAGTTAAACTATCCATTAATACATAATTTACTTCTGGCATCTAAAAAAATTCCATTAAAATACAATCAATACTAGTTTGCTTGATGTTCGAATTAGTCTGTTGTAATAATGACGCGATTAATCAAAGGAATGGTTTCCATTGAACAGAATCAGCATCGGAACAGTTTATAGATTTTAATTTCCCAGAGTTAAAGAAGCATTCGACATGTTGCAATTTATCAGAATCCCAACGATTTGTCTTCAAAACATATGTACCTTTCATGTAAATGAAGTGTAATAAAACCATCATAATTATATACCTGTACCTACCTTATACTGAAATTTTAACCAACACAATAATGCATCTAATTTGAAATTTTAAAAAATACAAACATAAGATTTTGTGAAAGGATTATTTTATTGGAAATTTGCGAGTAAGTAATTAATTAAAATGAAAATGGAAACATTACCAAATGATTGATCGGGCATAATGTTACGATTAATAATTGATTGCTTAACCTACTGCTCCCCTGAGATGACATCTCAAGGTGTGAGGTTCTACCTGACGATTGCTTAATCTGAGTTGTATTTGATTTGAAACTGTGGATACAAATTTCTAAGCTGCAGCACTGCCTGGTCTCCTGTACCACACGTAGGCAGATAATCTGGATACAAGAAACTTTTAATTCTAATGATAAATTTGCATTGAGGAAATTGATTTAAAAGGTAGATCTTGCAAGATATACGTAAGCATGGTCCAATTACCGTTTAATTTGTGCTAAAATAATTCGTTTTGAAATGTACAACAGACTATACCTTGGAGCCATGCTGTATTGTGTATAAGGCAATATGATGTCAACTCTGATACACCCAAAAGAAACAGGGGGAGAAAGTAAGAGTGAACAATCAGCTGATGGTCGGAATACCTCAGACTCGGAAGATGGAGATGTCGGAAAAAGAAATAAATCCCTCCGCAAACTTTGGTGGGAATTTCTATCTGAGACGACCTGTCATGGCTTCGGAAGAGTAACCATAATACAAAGAAATAGGATACGGGGGTAGGTATGCTTCGTTGATAATTTCTGATTCGTAAATTCGCATTGAATGAATCTTAATTCTGTCGAATTCACGCTGATATCCAATGTCGCGGAGAGTATACTCCCCATGTGGCATTCATACTAGAGTGACTTATGTTCCTTTAAAAATAATTCAGAGTGTATTTGCAATCTGTGTACATGCTTGGTATTTTGGAATTAGTATTTTTACAATTTCATAATTTCAAGAATTTGTGAATTCCATACCCGACTGTGAACAAGAGGTAACATTTATTGAAGTCACTATCTGATTCATGTGCATGGTTTGCATTGTGATGTCACGTGACATTCATAATCTAATGGGGTGCTTTTTGTAAAGAAAATTTCATGGGATGAATTTACAGTTTAGAATAGTTTAAGCTCTTATATGCATTCACAAATGACAAGGCTTGCCAATACATCATCCACAAACCACTCTCAACATTTAATTAGCGATAGCCAACCATCAAATCTCTAAGACGGTAATCATAGTTTTATTATTTCCTATATATCTAAAAAAAAAAATAAAAAATCGACCTTGAGCTTAAATAATTACCTAATATATTTTGCGGAATGTCCTTGATTGTACATGTATTCAAATTAAATGTTCTGAATTCCCGGACATGTCGAACTTTGCAATACATGCTAAATGATCCTTATTTTTTTCCTTCACACAGACTTCTTTGGATATCCTTCCTGTTAACTTCGATGACGTTTGTCGCTGTGTGTTTGGTACAGGAATTTCAGAGTTACTTTTCGTATCCATTTACTAGTAAATCTTTCCTAGAAACTTTCGAAAGAATGCCATTTCCTGCCGTAACCATCTGCAACATGGGCTCCAAGAATCGGTCAAAATCCTCCAAATCCCAGAAGGACGCAGACTATTGGTTGTCGGTCTCGAGTGTTGCTGTTTTTGCCACCAAAAAGGTGGACTGGAATGATTCTTATTACAGAGAAAACGGATATTTTGAACCAAATAGTTTGGAAAAGGAATTGAATATCAGCATGGATGTTTCCAAGTTCATTTTGTTCAGTACCTTTGATTTTATGACTGAATTAGTATTCAAACCCACTCTGACGTCATTAGGGATCTGCCACACGTGGAATGGGGACGGGAACGTGACGACGAAGATGACCGGCTCTCTGTACAATTTGCGTGTAATGCTGGACATACACAGGGATCTGTACGAATTTGGTTTAACAGCCACAACTGGTGTCAAGGTCATATTTCTAGATAGAGCTATGAAATATTTGATAGTGTGTATAAAATGTTATTTTTGTAACTCTTTCGTTAAAGCAGGTGGGGTTTCCCCCCGACTTTGTCTGATCGTCTTAATTCACACTTTGGCTTCCTGTCGAAATGGATCTCTTAGAATAGTTACTATGCATGTATACCAATTGGAAGTTTGTAATTCATACATTATCAACTGAGCTAAAGTAATGTTGGTTTGTTTATACAACTCAACAGTATGACAAACGGGATGATTTCAGCTTCTCCATCGTCAACTTCTCATATTTATGTAGAAATATTTCATTATCACCTGCATATGGTATTTACATGTATTCCTCTCATCTGATACGCAAGAGCCTGTTCTGCGTATGGTCAGTTTTTAAATCGAGACAAGCTACTGTCAAACAAGTTGATGGTACAGAGGTTTCAACAGTCTCGATTGAAGTCAGCATTTCGCAAATTCTATGGTCGTTATAACGATCTAGTTCGTCAATACAACCTATCATTGGGTCAAATGCTGTCTGACGTGTTTCATACCGATTGTTTGGCCGTTCTTGGCACACTGATTTTGACTACGGATAACTCCGTTTACCTGATCAGGATATAGGGCTCACGGTGGGTGTGACCGGTGGACAGGGGATGCTTACTCATCCTAGGCACCTGATCCCACCTCTGGTGTGTCCAGGGGTCCGTGTTTGCCCAACTATCTATTTTGTATTGCTTATAGGAGTTATAAGATTGATCACTGTTCGTTATCTTCACCTTTCATATTGTAAGTTCCATTCGAATTTTTTTTTACTCAAGTGAGGATTCGTTATCGTGTCAAGACCTTGATTTTAAAGTAATATCTGAAAGATTCTAATGCCGGGTACCTGACATAGGAACAGGGTCTCTACCTGTATTAAGCGTCTTGGGTTTGATACAGCGCCGGTCGGGACCTTCCGGCTGCGAAGTGAGTTTCCTAACTACCAAGCTACAGCAAGCGATAAAGTAAGAATTACACAATCAAATATCAAGGTTAGTGTAGCAAATTCAAAGGAGTATGCCCCGTATCACAGCAGGTATGGCACGATAAAGATCCCTCCCTGCTCAATGGCCATAAGCCCCGAGCATAGGCCTAAACTTTGCAACCCTTCACCGGCAATGGTGACGTCTCGATTTGAGTGAAAAATTCTTGAGAAGGACAATATATATCAATCAATCAATCTAAGGGGTATGTCCCAACTGGAATGAATTTCAAATCAAAGATGAAGGTCCGTAGAAATTTGTTTTACCGAATTTTTAAAGTCGGTGCTAGCATATTATTCCCACCTTTTAAACGTACTAGTATAGGAAAGTGTCACCAGTGCATTCATCATCGTTGTCCACAGTACCAGTACAGGCCGACTTCCACAACATTTATCTTAAACCATTGACACAAATTGCCGCATTCTTTAGCTACAACGTATCTTGAATCCGTAGATATGAATTCAATGAAACTGTTCGTTTTCTTCTGAATTTACAGTTACATGCGATTGGTTATATGGCAAGATCTGTTATTTTACTAGGTTATAGTACATGAGCCTGGTACTGCAGTAGATCCAATCTATGAAGGGTTCGCTGTCGCGCCTGGAGTGTCTGCATTGGCGTCTGTGTCCAAGAAAAGGGTTTGTATGACTATAAACACATGTAATATATATATTACGGTATGCATGTAAAATTGCAACAGTAAAACACACATCTACCTGTACTTATTTTCGTATCGTTCTCTCATCAAAACTTGTGTATGGTGGTGGTGGTGGGGGGGGGGGGGGGGGGTGTCGGTGTATTGCAACATTTTACAAATTCCTACAAGAAAATAATTTCCTCAAGGAAATTCATTTGAAAAAATTCCCCAGGATATTATATTTTCCTATAGGTTTTGTCTTTTAAAGGAAATAGAATTCCTATTGAAAACTTCTAATTCCCATAAGCAGGATTAAATTCATATTCATGTAGATAAAGTTTCCGTGGGATCTGGGTTAGAATAGGTCCTCCGTCAGTACCCCTTGCTTGTCATAAGAGGCGACTAAATGGGACAGTCCTTCGGATGAGGCCGCAAAAACCGAGGTCCCGTATCAAAGCAGGTGTGGCACGATAAAGGCCCTTCCCTGTTCAAAGGCTATAAACACCATGCATTGGCATAAATTTTGCAGCCCTTCACCGGCAATAGTGACGTCTCGATATGAGTGAAAATGTTTCGACCGCAGTCATGTGTACATGTAGTGTCACTTCTTTATCTCATACAGATGTTGCACAGCCATTGATCCATGGAATGTTTGTATTACAGTGTATGTGGGTTTGATGAGGAGAAAAACCTTTATGCTTCTATTGTTTTCATATCTCCCAGCTATGGGTGGTTGGTTGGCTGGCCGAATATTGGACGCTCGAGAATATTTCACTCATATGGAGACGTCACCACTGCCGGTGAAGGGCTGCAAAATTTAGGCCCATGCTCGGCGCAAACGGCCTTTGAACAGGGAGAGATCTTTATCGTGCCACACCTGCTGTGATACTGGACCTCGATTTTTGCGGTCTCATCTGAAGAACCGCCTCATTTAGTCGCCTCTCACAAGCAAGGGGTACTGATGACCTATTCTAATCCGGATCCCCACAGGACTCTCCCAGTATGCAATTAAACTTGACAGTTACTGGGGGTATTGTTTATATTCATATTATGTATTGAATTCAAGTTGTTTCATTTTTACATACAGGGTTTGATGTTAAGGTGGTAGGTCACTTAATTGTCACAGTATACATCGAGAATTATAAACAATAAATCAGTCAAGGTAATGGTCGAAAACAAAAGATCGATGTCGGATAAGAATCTAACTTCAAGTAGGTGTGGGTGTGTGTCAAAATACTATGTTACTGTTGTCCGACATCGATTACATTATTATTGGGGGGTCAACTTTTATAATGTACGTTGAAAGTGACATTTAAAGACCACTTTTATTTGTGAATAAACAGCAAAGAAAAAGTGTAGAGTAAGAGTTTTGTTATAGTACTTGCACACTATATAATCAATTTGTTTTAACACTCAATAAATATACATGGTTTCAGGGGGTGGTGTTGTCTTGGTGAAAACTATGAATTTACCGATAGTTTTTTGTTAGTTAGACGATCTTGCCATTAAATAAAATGTAAATGTTTCATTCTAGTTCTCTTTCTTGCCATATCCATTCAAGGCATTTGTGGATGGGTATTGTGTGGACACGCAGGCTTCAGATTTTGTCAACAAATTCTACCCCATACCATACAGTATAGGCACCTGTAAAAGGTTCTGTTTTTCGGAAATAGTTTTCGAAAGATGTGGATGCGTGCAAGTGGGTGATTTGGGTAAAAAAAAATTAGTTTCTATTTTGGCGATTTACAAAGCATTCTAGCATTTGAGTACCAAGACATCTTACAGTTAGGGTAACAATATATCTTTGAATTTGTACTTGTAATTTTTTGTTTTTGTTTAAAAGGAAATCATTCCTATTGTTCAAAGTACCAGATGTCCACGTGCTACTTAAAGGAAATGAGTAAGTAGACTATTACAATAATCACTTTATATTTCTTGATGTAATAGGGAACTTCTTTATGTACATACCATTCATGAAATCAATTTTTATCTATTTCCAGTGAATTTGGTATACCAGGATGTTTTGGGTGACGTTCAATGTGACTGTCCATACCCCTGTGAGGAAATGCGTTATGACGTTACAGTGTCGACCAATCAGTTTCCTTCAGATTCTTTTGCCAAGATTGCGTCTTCGCATTTCAATGTGTCTGAAGAACGAATTCGGTAACATGATATTTGAATATCTCAATTCATTACAATAGGTCTCTTTTAAAAACAGTGGCGGATCTACCTCTATTCATTAATAGTCTTCACATCGTTGGTCTGTTAGCCAATTTAAAAAAAACCCACCATTTTCTACACCAAAGTTTATTTGAAATGTACAGTCAGTATTCGCGAATCTGGATTATAAAGAAATCTGTATGATGTACATACGCCAAACGTATAACAGGTCATATGTTTTTGATAGGGACAACATCCTAGAAATATCAATATTTTATGTTTTTGATAGGGACAACATCCTAGAAATATCAATATTTTATGTTTTTGATAGGGACAACATCCTAGAAATATCAATATTTTATGTTTTTTGATAGGGACAACATCCTAGAAATATCAATATTTTATGTTTTTGATAGGGACAACATCCTAGAAATATCAATATTTTATGTTTTTTATAGGGACAACATCCTAGAAATATCAATATTTTATGTTTTTGATAGGGACAACATCCTAGAAATATCAATATTTTATGTTTTTGATAGGGACAACATCCTAGAAATATCAATATTTTATGATCAGCTGTTTTACTTCTGGATGAAGCAAATCCCAAAGTACGAACGAATGGGAGATGTTTTAGGTACGTCTGTTTTCTATTTTGAAATCAGCAGTTTTACTTTGAGAACCTGTAACTATCAGTTCAATATATACGTACGCTTGTCTTACATATAAAATTATAATCATATGTCTATATTTACACGTAATATGCATATGGTTTATGATATTTTCAGCGAGCATTGGTGGTCAGATGGGATTGTTTATTGGAGCAAGCGTTCTTACTATAATGGAATTTTTTGAAGTAATATTTTTAGTGTTGCTTTTTATCCTCAAACAATTTATTTCTAAGCCAAGGACAGGATCGAAGGATCCAGGTCTGTGAACACATATATCTGCATTTGATAAACAGTATACCATACCGTACACGGTACGAAGGATACCGCGATCATGCCATTTATTGTCCATGTGATAACGAGATTGTGAATCAACAAGTTCTGTAATACGAACATGTCGATAAGATCATATATTTGTTTGTGTCGTTAATAAAATGCCAATTTTCTCTTACTTCCATTTCATAATTTTGAGATGTGACAAGTCAGTACACCTGTTGATGGGAGTTTGTGATAACGTGCATGTACATACTTTGGATTCAAGATTCGCATAATTCCTATCCTTCTGCTTACGTTTTTGTGTACTTGCACCTATATACTGGTATTATATTTCCTCTCACGGGAAATCGCTTAATCGTTGGATACATTTTCTGAGGAAAATTACATTCGTTTTAGCTGATTGATTTGTCTCTTGTCGATCCGATCGACATTTGTCCCTTGTCTGTCGTCGTCATTAATTTTTCATTTCATCTTCTTCTCTTTAACCACAAAGCCAATATCAACCAAACTCAGCACAGATTATCCTTGAATAAAGGGGATTCAAGTTTCCTCATATGTAGGGTCGTCTTTCATTCTAAGGGGAAATAAGCAAGAAAAGGCCAAAATTGGGTGGAATAATTTTTTTAAAAAAAATTCTCAAGAACTACAAGGCCAGAAAAGATTAAACATATGTGGATGCTTCCTGGCATAATGAAGACCTAAAATTCTTTCATCTACCATACCCATATTCTACAGTCCGTCAAACAGAACCCTTGTCTTCACTATTGCAAATGTTTTTAAAGTTATACTAGCTCTCATTTTTTAAGTCGAAAATTTGTGTTCCAAAATTGTTACTTACTATTTCAATGACAGATAAAAAAAGGGTTTATAAACTTTTGTTATTGATATTTGTGTTAGGAAATCTATCCAGAGGCTCTGAGCTATATATTCCATAGTACGAAATTTTGATAAAATCTTGGAACTTAATTTTGATTTTATCAATGAGTACAATGACTATGGTTAAAGTTACATACAAAACTATCGTAATAGTATTTTTTTTTTTATAATAAACTAAAATTTTCAGATTGAGAGCTATTAGAAATTTAAATAGACCATCCACATAAGCAACATGTGCAGCAAAGCAAGTTCTACGTTGAACTTCTTACGCTGCAAGTTACGTCACTGCTCTACTCGTTGCCGGGGAAACGTATGCATTTCGTTGGTACGGTAGACATTAGGGTATGTTGCCATTTTAATATCATGGAATCCTTATCTAGAGACAACATAAACAGACTTAAATATACACAATGCCGGACAGCCCACTTCATCACTCATGACTACAAGTCTAGGACCCTCGGAATCATTATGAAGATGTTAGCGAACTTAGATCTTCAAACGCTCCAGAAACAAAACTGAGTCTGACATTTCTAGTCTGAAGGTGGTGGAGGGGCTGGTGTCGGTCATCCCATTATCCGACCACTTAGTACCCACACAAACAAACACTGCATTAGAGCTACCAAACTACAGAGTGGACAATAGGATATCAAGCCCGATGTTTTTAAATAAAGCGCTTCAAAACGGCTGAAACATTCATTCTTCCCAATAACTATAGCAGAGGGTAACTGAGCCGACGACAGTGTAGTACCAGTGAACGACTATTCATTACTAGATAGTTACATGCACTCTCCGATTCCGTTATTTATGTACCAGTAGTAGACTACACAAGGTACTTATACAGACTAAAGGCATGATTGCTAAGTTAATAGTACTTCGTGTGAACCCATGCTTTTGTATCATGGGTATTATTGATCAGTAATTTTCCATCATCTCTTCCTCATTAACATTTCAAGTTTGAAACTTATTAAAGACATTTTGATGCAATCTGAAACGGTGACTGGAATCCTACGGGAAAATTTAGTAATCTCTACTATTAATTATTACTTGCTTCCAACAACAGCGGACACATTAAGTAAATTGATCAGTATTTTAGACAAATTGATCGATATATTTATTTACATTCACTGCGTGTATTCTGCTTAACGTCTGTTGAAACCCAATGCTTGTAATTTGCAACTATGAAGACATGCAGTCTGTTTCAATCTAGTTAGATCCAGTTCGTGAGTGCCGTCTGTCCACGCGTGAATATACACCTTCCATGAACTCCGCGACCAACTTCGCGGCATTTTTGAAATATTGGAAATTCTACCGTGGTTACTGTTCACAAACATCAAAGGAATACCGTGGTCATTATTCTGCGATATACCTTCTTACATAATAACTTATGAGAAAATTGATACACATCTCATTTGCTCTTCGGGTTTTGAAAATACAACAACAAAAGTCGATAACTGATAATCATAGAAATAATCAATATATGTTGCAAAACTTTATAAATGACTAAAGAATATTTGTCATTCAATATAAATCAATCGATCGATACACATGTAAATAAACATGGCGATGCACAGACAAGTTAACCCTCTTCCTCATATGTGTAGATTTCTTGGACTGTATATTCAAAGCCTAAATATGAAGCCCTTCATCGGTCTTGGTGACGTTAAACAAGATACAATCAATCAATCTTACAGCTACGACTACATACTCATTCTACAAACACACTCTGTGTCACTGAATTGTCAATCCAAAGAAATAGATTTTCTGCAACATGGTACCGAATCGCCACTCCGAGAAAATGAGATTTATCAACCAGTGGTAAGTTTGATTGATTGAATATTGTTTAACGTCTCTCTCGGGAATATTTCACTCATTTGGAGACATCACCATTGCCGGTGAAGGGCTGCAAATTTTAGGCCTATGCTCGACTCTTATGGCCATTGAGCTGGGAGGAATCTTTATCGTGCCACACCTGCTATGACACGGTACCTCGGTTTTTGGGGTCTCATCCGAAAGACCGCCCCATTTGGTCGACTCTTACGACAAGCAAAGGGGTACTGAGGACCTATTCTAACCCGGATCCCCACGGGACTCCAGTGCTAAGAATTGTCATTCCATAGAAATAGTTTACATGTACCAACCCCTGGTAAGAATTAATTGTCAAACCGAGGATAAAGATTAACAATTAACTCGAGGTAAGAATTGCTGGTCCATTGCTAAGAATTTTGGGATTAACAACCCGTGGTACTTAGGTCTGTCGTTCCGTGAGGAACACAGGTCCTCCATAACAGTCCTTCAGCGAACACAGTTCTGCTCTGCTCTAACTTCGCATTGCCAGGTGGTGTCACACGTCTTCAACTTTAATTCCATGTCTCTACTTCAGGAGTTTCTGGGTTGTCTCTTTCCCTGCAGATTCCAAGTCAGGCCTGGCGTGAGGTGCTGGGTGGCGGCTTCCATTAGGGTGTGACCAATTTAGCCGTCTGATTTTTAAATCCATCATCTCCTGCTTTGTTCTCCTCCACAGTTCCTCATTTGTGATCCGTTCAGGCCATCGAATGTTCAAGATGCGCCAGAGACAGGTGTTGTGGAATGTCTGGATCTTCTGCAGAGTTGCTTAGTCATTCTCCGTGTCTTCACTCTGTATAGTATGATGAACTTAACGTTGGAGTTGAGGATCCGCAGTTTGGTGGTCATACGGATGTCCTTAAAATTGAGTCCAAGATGTTCTTGAGCATGGTGAACGCTGCTCGTGCATTGCCGATTCTTGACTGGACATCCCGATATGTGCCTACCCTCTCTGTCCACCACACTCCCCAGGTAAACGAAAGACTGGACATCTCTGATAGGCTCTTCACTAACTGTGACTGGTGATTGGGCAGTGGTGTTGATCTTCATCAATTTTGTTTTCTTCAGGTTGATCTTGAGACCCGATCCTGCTGATGTTGTTGCAAGGCGAATTTGTCTTCTGCATTTGGCTGTGGTTTTGTTAGAGCTGGGCCAACTAGGTCATCGGCAGAGTCGAGATCGTCAGGAGTGTTCACTGTGTAGTAGTTGGACATTCTGCCACTACTATTGATATGTTCTTTTTACTTCGCGTTGTGTTTTTTTTTCTTTAATGATGATACGTGTTATATAAAGTATTCAACCCTTTAGATATTTCCAGGTAAGTTTGAGTCCGCCTAGAGTGAGGCTAGTAATAAAATAATAAATAAATAAAGTTTTAGACCTTTAATAAAGTTCAACAATTTTATGATAAATACCGAAATGATAATTCCGGGGAATGAATGTGGCTTGAGAGAAAAATATAAATGAAAAGGAAAAATAAAGAAACAATAATCAAAAATACGGGGTTAGGCAACTCCTGATATTTACCTTGTTGCAAGGTTTGGCTCAGAAGAACCCCCGAGGACGGTTGTGCTCGGGTTTAAATACGGGGTGCGTTCACAATTCTTCCATTGGTACAAATATCGATTTTGCCATTGGTTGTCTTTGGTACCAAGGTTGCCTTAAAACAGTGAACGACAAATTGGCAAACCAAAGACAAAATAACAGCCAACGGTTGCCCATGTTGACCATTGGTACCACTAGTTACTAATGGTCACCAATGATAGTCAATGGTTACCAACGCCAAATGTTTAGTTTTCCGCTATTTTCAGAAATGACAAACTTAACAAGAATATTTGTTGCACTGCTGAAACAAAATGAAACTAATCTCGTGAACATGATCACGTGTCATCAGGTGATATTCATTTGCTAAAAAAGCGATCGTATGCAACACTATGTTGAGGTTATTATTCCACAGTAAAAGTTAAAAGTCACTTTCGAATGTCAAGAGGTACCTACCAGGCAACATGCTTGTGTTTGCGACCACTACCTGAATATATTCAAACTGGACCAATTCCAAATGTTGAAAAAGATGTTCTAATGTTTTTATGGTTCATGGGTATGTAAAATTAGAGTAATTCTCATTTGCTTGCAAATATTTGTAACATGTAAATTTATACTTGCTTGTTTTATAAAGTTAAATGTCCTATTACCGGGTTTCAGATGTATTAGCATTATAGACTTAAACGTTATCATTGCAGGTAACCTTGAGAGTATAAAATCCATGTCAGACCGATTTAATGTCTCAAAAAGTTCTTTTCACAAATCCATGAAAAGAACAGGATCTGCACTAGTTAAAATTATGCCAAATACTATCAGGAACGATTCCCGCCGCCATCTTGTCGGTGACTCTAATAAACGAAAACTCGGGTTGGTAATTCTACCGTGAATGTGGTTGGCCTGCAGAATTGGTAACCAATAAATGTTACCAATGGTAAACATTAGTACCAATGTTTTGCCAATGGTAAATTGCACCACCAATATCAACCAATGGGAGAATTGTGAACGCACCCACTATTCTTAACAAAAGAATGAAAGTAAAAGTTACCTGTAATGTGATTTGATAATAAATCTAGAAGTAACCAATGAGAAGTTTTGTAATAAAATACGTTTGAAAATAAAAGATAACTCTCTTCCTGTTTCATGAAATAAACAACTCGAATACGAAGATAGGAATTTACGTAGACAAGTAAGTAGAAAATAATGAAATGGAGATAATATAGACCGATACTACCACAACTGTATACCGATGTTAAACAACGGTAACATCCCGCGGAAGAATAGTCAGTCCGAGGAAACATATTAACGACCTTTTGGAATGATTAACAATTCGATAACATTGCTTGTCACTGCATTATCTGCAGTATACAGATTGCTAATCGGTGGTAACAGTGCTGGTTGAGAATTCAAGGGAACGAATTGTCCACTTCGCAAACATCTTTATCAACACAAGCGCTATCATTGTGTTCCTTGTACTATACCTACACCTTCCCAAATGATTGCATTATTTAGTCGAAGAAAAGTGGATCAAGACCCTGGACCACTCCTTCAGCAGATGGATGGGGGGGGGGGGGGGGGGGGGGGGGGGGGAGAGGGGGGCTCTGAACATTTAGCACCACACAAACTGAGTTTATACACCAATAATGGATCACAACAGTTACTGTTACTGTTACTGTCCTCTACATTTGGTGTTGGAATGGCATACCGAACACGAGACATCAGTACGACCAAAAGGGGAATGCATTCAGTTATGATCATCGTCTGAAACCCACGGTTGATTACGCTTCGTTCCTCTCTCCATCACCCGTGGGTCCATTCATTCCTACTCGCTCGTTCTCATGAATAATTAATGAGGCAATTTGATTGGGCGCTCATGGAAAACCCTAAGCGAATTTGTCCAATCAAAATGACACTTTCGCCCCAATTTCGGTATACAATTGCTGTGGTAGCAAAGTTAAGTTAAGTTAGTGCTACCTTTAAAAACAGAAGAGTTCCATTACTATAACGATTACTTTGATTGGACGATATTTTAAAATATTTATTCATGAGAACGAGTAGTAAGAATGAATGGACCCACGGGTGATGGAGAGAGGAACGAAGCGTAATCAACCGTGGGTTTCCGACGATGAGTTATGATGAGCATGGAGGCCTTTACTAAGATTGCGAAACTCGTAATTTAGTAGTTCTGGCCTCAGATCTAGAGTAGGGCTCTATTGCAAACTAAAAGTATATGACACCTCAAGAAAAGCATAGTCTTTACTCCTAATATCAACCTCATACTTCATACTAAATTTGCAGGAATTTGCTAATGACGGTACTGACCACAAGATGACTTTGAGAGTAAACCTAATTACTTTGTTCTGGGCAATTTTTGTAGGATGTTTTTCATGATTTTGAATGAAAGCAGTGCATAAATGTTTTCTTGACAAAATATGGAGGGGAAAAAAAGCTACTCTCTGTATTTCAAAGTCGTTCATTTGTCTTGAATACTTTTTTCACCAGGAATGAGATTGTCTAAAAACACACTTAAATGTCTCACATATGATTTTATTTCGATTCTGACTCGGTTACCGGTACAACAAATTGAAAAGGAATCCGGAATAACTTTTTGAAGCTTTCGTCTGCAACAAAATAAAAACAAAATTGCTTCTTTGATCGTTTATATACATTTTTCTAGACAAGAGACCACGATTTACCTAAAATTTGAAAATTTTGAAAATTAAATCCGCCACTGTTGATTGTAAGTCATTGACATCATCTTCGTTAACCAGAGGTTTACGATCCGCTCCGCTTCTAGCGCCGCTAGCCAAGAGTTTCCGATCCGATCCGCTAGTGGAGCGGATCGTAAACCCTTGACTAGCAAAGGTGCACCAATTGACATATATAGTAAGAATAAAAGAGGGCTAAGTAAACTTCCCTGGGCACTCCACATACCTTTGAATTTGTATTATGAACAGTGACATATTGTTTGAGAGATAAGATTGAACCAGTCAACTTTGGATATGACACTAATTAATGATATTGAGAGGAGTTTTCGCATTAAACATGGTGGACGATAGCATCAAAAGCTTTTTGTAGATCAAATAAAACCTAGCCTGATGCCCTGGCATTCATTTGCAGAGCATTATGGGAAGACCAGGGCACCAGGCTAAAGTAAAACCATTATTTTGCTATCTTACCTTATATACTCATATAGTCTGTTAATTGTATAAGACAACGATCTATAGAAAATGGCTTAGACTCACCCGAGTAAAGCCAGACTGAATTTCATTTAAAATATTGTTTCTGTAACCCCCCATCCAATTATGTATACTGTGATTTCGCTCAATGCAGGATTTTGGAAACAATACATCAAACACTAACAGGTCTATGGTTTTCTATAATATGTATTTTAAAATTAGTATATCTCACGTGCATGGTCACCTCAAAAGCCTGGCGCGTAGCCAGAAAGAAAATGAATTGTACGCAAAGTATGACAAGTGGTATGGGGGCCGTCTTGAGGCCCCCAATGGGTTTAAGGCAACGCCCTGGTGGGGGCACAGGGGGCTTCGCCCCCTGCAGCTCTTGGGGTTTTTCCTCAATGAAATCACTTATTTTTGTGCATGGAAACCGAGTTTCTTCTCAATTTCTAAAATAAAAAGAATTCACAAAATTATTTTCTAAAGTGTCTTATCTTGCCAACCGTATGTAGATCTACTAGGACCGACTTTACATTCGATCTATGATTTTTTTTTTTTAAGTTGTTTTCGACTGGTATATGGTAAATGTTACTGATAAGAAAGAATATCCTAATCCGTCTACTACATGTACATATATGATGTGCATTATTTAAAGTGATATTCGAAATGATGTTAATAATTCGAAACTTCCCAGTTATCAATATAAAAAAATTAGGTGAGACGTTTCGACCCGATATTTTTGAGGTCGAAGCGTCTTGGGTCGAAACGTCCCTGGGGTCGAAACGTCCCTTGGGTCGAAACATCCCCCATTCGTCTTTTGTTATAGAAGCAACCAACGTACAATTCAGCAAAAAATCGCATAAAATCTACCTCAGAAATCTCTGTGTATTTATAGGAAATCTTATTTTATATAATAAAAAGCTATTTCATATTTCTGATTTTTTCAATATCCTTTTGGGTAAATTGGCGCACCGTTAGCGACGCTTTCGGAATACCTCTGCAGTTTTCTTACTTTAACATTAAGCAGATGTGGACCAACATGAAAGTGAAATTCTTCAAATAGTTATCAGTAACTGAGGTGTCACACAAATTATTGATTGATCAATAACGACTATGTAAGACAGTTTCGTCAAGGGATTTATATCTTTCGAATTTACTAGGAGATTTATTCGAAACCGTGATGAAAACAAGATATTGACAGGTGAATGTTTTTTTCTATGTTTGCATTCTCCATTTTGTTTACATTTACACATTTTCCATCAAGATTAACGTTGTATTTTAACAGCTTTAGTTGTATTTTGTATAAAATTAGGTAAACTGTAAAGTATGAAACCACCAGGCGTAGATAGGTAAGAATTTCTCAATTTCGTTTTGCTTTCAGAAATGGCCACCTACAAGGGACACCAGGGTCACGGGATCGGGAAGCCCATCCCCGCCCCCCGACAGGCCTCCTCCCCAATGTCTCCACAGATGTATGTGGAGACCAACCGACCTCTTCCCTCACAGATCATGGCTGCTGCAGCAGCGGGAATGTCTGTGTCAGGATATCAGTCGGGCTCGATGTCTGACGCTAAAGCCAAGAATGTTCTCAAGGAGGCAGTGGATGCTGTGGTCAATAGTTTTGCTAAACATTCACATGGATATGGTCGAGGTATTCAGATATATATGGTTTAGTTAGATCAATATCTTTATTAGTAGTCATAATACTTGTACTGTTAGAGACAGGGTCAGAGAGGTACTCCCATCCATCATATGTTTTTTAAACCGCAGGTTGAAAATTGAGAATCATGTCCACTTACATAACATCAGATTTATCTAAAAATGATCATGGAAATGATCTATGCATTTTAGAGAACATGCTGTCTTTGTTATATTGACTGATTTTTCATACGAATTCCAGTTACAGTGAAATACACCTACAGTGAACACACTTATAATGAATTCACTCTTATAGCAAAGTCCTTTTCATTCCCTGTAGTTTTAAATGAGTTACATTTGTACTTAATGAAATTGTTCATCCCTAGCACTTTGCTGTAAACCTGTTTTACTGCACATGTATTACAGATATTTGTTTCTATTTTGAATTACACATAATTTACACATATATGGAAATCAAAACACAGAATAGTCAACTTTCTTTGGTGACAAGTTTATGAAATACTCCTTTTCAAGAGTCACAATGGGCAATTAGTATACATTAATGACATCTTGAATAAATTTCTTAGGGGAAAAAAATCCTGGTGTTGAAAACACAAATGATTAGGAGCAGGCCAGATAATCAAATTGTCATGAAGAAAGACAGCCATATCAGTAACTATCCATTCACAAACAGTGATCAAATAAATATTCAGGAATTTCATTTCAATAAAAAGTGTACGACTCTAAACTCACAAATGTGTTTTATGAATGAGCACACAAAAGGAGAGTGCAGACACAGATTACAAATTCTGTAGTAAAAGATGAGATCAAATTTCCATTTATCAAATGATGTCGCAGCAGTTCTGTCACAGCTGTGTTTGTAATTTGTGTATGTATGTGTTTAATATATATATATATATATATATATATAGAGAGAGAGAGAGAGAGAGAGAGAGAAAGAGATGCTGTTTCATTTTCCCGATTATTCAATTTAAATTTATTCATTCCTCAAATAGATTTGAATTTTTAGTATTGAATTAAGACTGTATTGTAATTTAGGAAGATAAACAACTTCTATCAAATAGTAGTAGATCTAAATACAGTGCATTTAATACATACATGTATATATATGTATTCTGAAAATAATCAAAATTGATTAAGAAAAAAAGTTATATTGATACATACATTATAAACATGATAATGGGGCAAAAACCGTGGATTGCTTTGATTGAAATGACACCAGAGTTGTCGATGTCACTTCACCAGGTACTACAGATCAAACGGACACACCCAGGGATTGTGTCTAGGGGCCTCCAAGGCTTGGCAGATTGGCTGGCTCTCACCTTATTCATCAATATTTCATAACTAATTATCATATGTGATGAATTGTAGTCGAGTGCGAATCAGGTAAACACAGTACAGCTGATTCATATCAGTTGTATGGGAAGTTGTACCTGCAGGTAGTGGATCTGATGTGGTGACGGCTCATTTCAAGGCTCACCTCTTATCTCGTGTAGCTGTACTTATCTGCATTTTACATAAAGTGTCTTTGTGCCAGGTATTAAAAAAATATTCTTCATTTGATTGAAAGTTTACCATGATGGTGTACAATCAATGAACCAACTCTTTACATCTATCGTGTTTGATTAAAATGTGGCATGTTTGAAAAAAGATCTTTGGTCCTCATTTTTAATTGTCAAATGCAGTACAAATTTTTCACAATTTATACCCCATGCATGCACAATTTAATTAATTTACCGTTATACTGGGCTGAATGAGCTTCTCATGTAAAATATCATGAATTCATTTCTTCATTGTATATTCTGTTTGTGTCATTACACAAAGGAAAACAAAAATGAAGCCTGTAATAGGATGTGATATTCATAAGTTAACTGCAGACATTACATATGTTTATAAATGTATTTGAATTGGTGTTTTAGATAATTATAGTCACATGTGTAAGTTTAATGATGATGTCATACTTTAGATATTAGTATTTTATAAAGTACATTTATCTGGATAGGTTGTGGAATTTTCAAACAGGAACATATATATATATATATATATATATATATATATCTATCTGTGTGTGTGTGTGTGTGTGTTTGGAAAAATTCATACGTGTGATAAATTGTAAGCTGTCAGAGGTACCCTGTTCCCACCACAGAACCAACAATTGTTTCCCAAACTATCATGTTTTATCGTCACTTTTATAAGTTATAAATGGCTCATTTACTGCCAGTTTATTATAGGAGAAGTGATAAGAACTGGGCAGGTAAATACTTTGATAAGCCATTAAGGTATTTGACTTAATTTGTGTTTCCTTTTGACATAAAGAAGTTAGAGACTCCTGGCTCTATTCCCAATGCCTGAAACAACAACTTGATATATAAATGAATAATTTCGTCTTTTGAACATTAAATTCAAAAGGATTTTGTCCCAATTAGAATAAATAGATTGACAATATCTTTTGTTCAGATACATACTATAAATACTTATAAATGTATGATGTTATGTAAAAATTTTCACAAGTGGATCTTTAAAAGTAAGGGGTACTCCTTAGTATAGCAAATGAAGATAAAAATGGCGAATTAAAGCCCAATCAGGATTAGAAAGCAGGGATTAAGGGCACAAAATTTTGTTTACCACCCTGTCACAATGGAGGACAAAAGCAGGCAGTATGAACCCCCTGTTTCCTGATAATTCAGTGGATTTTATAATCCCAGGGTCTATTGACATTTATTTGTATCGCGTTTATAGGCTGTTTACTGAAGTCTTGTTTCACAGTGATTTGATGGGAAATTTATTCCTCCAGACTTAATATGATATTGATACAGAAAGTATAAAGCATGAAGAAAGGTCATGTATATATAATCAGTGGACGTTAAATACCACATAGATAAAACCCATGCTTTTGTTGTTTCATACAAAATTGAACATATTATATACGTTAATTGTACATGTATATGCATGTAATATATATGATAATATGTATATATTATAAAGAAAAAAATTATTTCACAAACGGATCACTCGGTATTCCTTCATACATGAATTTTAAAAATAGTTATGCATTTCAAAAGATAGTCATAATACATGTACATAATAGATATGATACATGTAAAAGGTACTATGTAATTGTTTGCTCCATTAAGCATCCCCACCCATATAAACACCCCTAACACCCTCCATTTATCGTTCACATGAGTAACAAAATTCTTCTATATTTGCTCAGGTAATTTATAAGTTTTCTGTATAATGATAATTATAGAGAACGTTTTAAAACTTCTCTGGTGCTTGTCTAGTATCCTTTAATTTTAAAAAAAATTTTTTTTTTAGAACAAATGAACTAATTTCTTTCAAACTTGGAAAGAAAGCAGTGGATGGAGAGCTTTTAAATATTTATCAAAGTTAAACCACACCCTTCTGTAGGAATGATAGATATATTAAGATTAGTTATGTTGAAAATTTATCAATCATTGAGCCAGAGTTGATGAAAAGGAGTTTGCACAGACTTTGAAAATGCTTGAATTTTGTGCAAGTGTATGAAAAATGCTTGATTTTAAAATAAAAAGTCCTAGAAAAATAATTAATTTTAGTGAAAAATGCTCAGATTTGTATTTAAAGTGGATGAATTTTTTTCATTAAAGTACTCTGAAGTGAAAAAGTACTGGAAGCATTGAATAAAGTGCCAAGCATAGCTGCTATTGATCAGACGCTGAAACACCTTGTCATACACATCATTTTCCTCTAATAGCATGGTCATTGATATTCAGAGAGAGAGAGAGAGAGAGAGAGAGAGAGGAGAGAGAGAGAGAGAGAGAGATCAGATCACCAGTATATAAATATGAAAAATCAGTGACTTTTCAGTTTTTAAGAGTAAATATTATGGTATGTAACAATGTCTGTCTATTTGGGGGTTTTTCATTTCCACTTTGATATTTCTGTCACATATCAAGCAGAAACTAGCTGTGTATAGCTTCTTTGTGGATTACTCTAGATCATATTGCAATTATGATTCATTTTGACCTCTGTTGCAAGAGTTTTAATTGCTGCATTCTTTGAAAATTTAATATTACATGGAGGGTACATGATTTGTTTTTAAACTCCTCCCAGTTTTCAAATGATATGACCTTATTTTAAAGAGTTTTTGTATGGGTATTGAAAATGTGTGTGTGGCAAGGATTTTTATTTTCTTCTATTTTTTGAGAAAATTACAGGTTGTTGGTCTTTAATAGTTTTTAGGAAATATTACAAAGTGAATACATATTTTGTCCATATAACTCCGCTCAGTTTTCAAGCCTTAGTTTTTATAAAGAAATTAAAAATGTGCATATTATATTCCCAACATTGAATTTTGAATTTTCTAATTTTCTTTGATGTTTGACAAAAATGAGAGGTTGTTAGTCAAATTTTGGGAAATATTTTACTCACATGTTCTTGGTTTCTCTATCTATCTCCTGACACAGTTTTAAGCTAGCTAGGATCTTTTATTCATACATTGCAAAAGAAAGTATGTCACAGTTTAATGATGGCAGATACCAATTACTATTCATAAAGTTGTTCAACTTATGGTATTTTTGCTGTGTTTGCTAATCAATGTCATAGGAAACAAACTCATTGATAAAAACAACTTACATAAACATAAACTTCTGTACTGTTTCTTGTATGCTTGAGCACCTGGGAGGCTGCAGTCGAAATTGCATGTTTGGGATAATTGTTAGATTGCATCTTCGCTAGCCAAGGGTTTTCGGTCCACTCCGTTTATGGGGAGCGGAGTGGACCGAAAACCCTTGGCTAGCGAAGATGGTTAGATTGATGTAATTTCGAACATACATGTATGCCCTAATCCACTGTGGACTCCACTTGCTTTGCATCAGGCACTTCTGGAATTCCAATGGCACAAATAAACCATGAAACAAATTCCGTGCATTGTATAAATCGAGCAGCAACAACTGAATGCTAACAGGAGGCAGATTGATATTGGAGTAGGAAAATTTCAATGGCTACAACCTCTTCAGCCTTGGCATTTTTTGTCAAAATGATAATGGCTAACTGTAAAATCATTGTGTTTATTGTCCAATTCTTCTATTGTAAAACTTAATTTTTCATTTAAATGAAATAGTAAAAATATAATACCAAAAGTTGTAAGTTAAATTGTATTTCTCTTCTATGACAGTATATCTGTCTTATATTTATGATATTCTTGTACATGTAATTGATATGTATTGAATTAATTTTTGCAAAGACAAATTTATATGCACAAAGTAATTTGTGGTTCAGTCCTCATTCAACACTAGAGATGTAAAAAAAAAAAAAAAAAAAAAAAAAAAAGTGTGCATCCTCAAGACACAGTCCAGTAGAGAGATAAAAATTGATTGTGGTTCACAACAGTTCCCAAAATCTTACCCAGTATTTCATTTCATAATTGTATAGCTAGGGTTATCAAGTTATTAAAGCAATCTTGAAGGAAAAACGTCATCTGTGGAAGTCCCATTCATTGCACAGGTACCCCAGTATCACTGAGGTTTTCACCTCTCTTTCAAGTCTGCTATCCTTCGGTGCATCTTTTCAAGGTGATTTCTAAAGATATTCACAGTGGAATGCAGGAAATTCCTCCCGTAATATAAGTTTCTATTGCAGAATTTTAACGACATTCACGACAGGGATTATATTGAATGACTAACTGTGGGTGATATTGTTCCAGACAGATGTGTATAACTAATTCATAAAGAGAATAAAAGATGAAGATGAATTTTTTTTACTATGATGTGTAAGCTCAAAGATTACCACAGGTAGCTGTGCAAGATATTTGACAGTAATTATTGTATGATGCAATGGGAAGGGGAAAATCGCAAAAGAGGATGATTACATAGGTCTGAGTCCTAGTAGCATTGTTAATACATGCGGTATATTGTAAAGTTCACACATACAGATAAATGTTCTTGTATTTCATAAACATTTAACAACACTTGCTACAAACTAAATGACTACATATTACTGTATGGAGTGTGATTCATTCTCATGATTTTTCAATAAAGTCCAAAACAGTGGGGAAATATTGTATTGAGATATATTGGGAGAGTTAATATATTTAAAACTTTTGAACATCATAGAAATTTTTTAAGTCCCTTGCATACATGCCTAACATGAGGGATTCTGCACATAACAGCATTTTGTCAAAGCTCAAAATTTGCAACATCTTGTCTTAAAAATAAAAATGAACATGAAAAAGTTGTAGTTCATGCTCGTGTAAAGAATATGACTATTTCAAATCCATCTTCCTGATTAATTACTATCAAACAATGTTCCTCATTGTCCAATAAACACCCTGCCCTTATTTTTTTTAAAGGATTTTTATAATTGTACTTATCATAACCAATATATATAAATATACATGCAGCCATTTTTGGGATTTTAACATGAAGTATCCTTATAAGCAGTAGTATATATGTGAATTGTATGCTGTTTTACACACCATATTGATAGATGTTTTATAGTATACCATACTTGGATTTTCTCATAGACTGCTAGAGTCCCTTCATTGACTGGAAGTTAGTATTACATTATGTACTTACAATAATACACAATATGGTTGCACATGGGAGATGGAATAATTTTATTTTCTCACAATTTTTTAGTGAATGTAGTAGAAGCCCTGCAGGAATTCTGGCAGATGAAGCTTGAGAGGGGAGCGGACCTGAAGAATGGAGCACTTGTAGTGTACGAGTCCCAACCCTCCAACTCCCCACCCTATGTGTGTTTCGTGTCTCTCCCGGGGGGAAGCTGCTTTGGCAGTTTTCAGGTTAGTGTGGGCTGTCTGAATAGTTGTCTCTGATGCTCAGTAAATGTATGTTATCACCTCTAAAGATGGAGTGCAGGGACAGATACCAGTAACTGCCTTAATCAATGAGTTAACTAGGATAAAATCAACCATTAACATTTTACTTGAAAGTCTTAACTAAAGCCATTAATCATTAGAATAATGTTCATGGTATTGCATATCAAATGAAAGTATTGTTGCACATTTTTTCTTTTTATGAATGTTCTTGTAATATTTCGTAGATATAAATTTTAAATTTAAAGAATTCAAAATTTAATAAAAAAGTTTTGAATATGTTGTGTACTCTTGCAGCACTGTCCGACAAAGGCAGAGGCTAGACGTAGTGCTGCGAAAATTGCCTTAATGAATTCTGTTTTCAATGAGCACCCATCGAGGAAGATATCAGATGAGTTTATAGAGAGGGCAGTCCGAGATGCAGCAGGGTCTTTCCAGGTAAATCAAGCAATAGATATGACGAATGGACAACTGTTTTATATTTATTCTAAACACTTTAACTTTTTAAAGGACTTTGTTGTGTAGCTATGCATATTACTGTACAATTTATCAACAAGTCTTTATTGAAATACATTTTGCAGTATATCATATCAAATGTATTTTACATGTGCATCACAAGTGTTAAAAATAATGTCCTTAATTTGATTTGAACTCGAGACCTAGACCGTTTCTTAAGCTCTGTGCTATTGTGAGATGCATTCTGTATGCTAATACTGGTACTTCTCTTTAGAAATCAGAAAACAAAATTACAGATGGTACTTGCCTATGTCCTTAAATGAAAAAATAATACTGTACATACTATTTTTAAAGAGGAAATTTTTTTTACCACCGGATCATTTTGAAGCAAACATGGCACAAAGCATCTCTCTGATCAAACTGGTATTATAGGATGAAGTTTTTTTGCTTGATGGGCCATTCTTCTTTCCCAAAAGTGTGTGTGTGTGTGGGGGGGGGGGGTTGAAAAAAAAAAATTAAAAAAACTTTTCAAAGAGATGACTAATTATCATGTCACAGTACAGTACAAACATCCTTTTGAAGTGTAGATTCAAGTTGGAATTTATGACAATTGTGATTAAAGGGGTTTAGATGGGACCACTTTTAGGGATCTATAGATTAACAACAGTTGGAGTTGTGAAAGGGAGCAGGGTTACACTTGGTCAAATTACCTGTATTTTTTAAGCTTTCTTATGAATTAGTTCAAACTGATCAGAGTATTTTGATAAAACCACAATACAGGTCAATTTGTTTTGATAAAACCACAATACAGGTCAATATACAATGAATGAAATAGAGTTACATGTATATAGATAAAAATTCTCAGTTGAATAAAAGGGTAAATAATATTGTCAAATTTTAAAATATGCAATTGCCTTGTGAGGTGAACATTCTAGGTTGTTCAAATTATGTCTTCACATTCCAGTATGAAGGCATCACAGAGGTTGTTTGCTTTTTTAAGATTTCTGAAAAACTGAAATCATGTAAAATAATGCAATTTCCTACAGATATTATCTGATAGATAATCAATATTTCTTAGATTATTCAAAAATACCCAGAATATAATTTTCAAAAACTTATTTATCTTTAGCATATTATCTTTAGCATATACTTAGTAGTTCATTGTGCAAGTTATAAGATAATCCTTAACACGAATTTGTACTGTACATCTATGTTCTTGTCTTCCAGGGAAATCTAGCAGATGCTGATAACCCAGCTACTGGTATTGGAGCTTTCCGTTTTATGCTGGAGGCGAACAAAGGCAGAACAATGCTCGAATTCCAAGAACTCATGACAGTCTTTCAACTACTTCACTGGAATGGCAGTCTCAAAGCCATGCGTGACAGAAACTGTTCTCGACAGGAAGTACTGGCTCATTACTCTCACCGTTCCCTTGACGATGACATGAGGTCACAAATGGCTCTTGATTGGATTGCTCGGGAGCAGGAAACTGCTGGAATTATTAAACATGAACTTCAGATAGCCGAACGTGAACTTGAGAGTGCTAGACTCGCTGGAAGGGAACTAAGAGTATTCAAAGAGAAAAGAGACATCTTGGTGTTGGCTCTTAGTCAAATTGGACCAGCTGAGAGTCTGGCATAGCTTAAACATGTATTTTTTGTACAGAAAAGATGTGTATCATATGTGTATGCTGGGGAAATATCTGATACTTCTTTAGTTTTATCACATGTTAAGATTAGTCATGATTTTCGCAAAATTGAGGAAGGTGAGTAAAGACAATAGTTAGAATATCAGTGGAGACAGACAGGGTAATAGGAATGTGGAGAAATGGAGGTAGGCTGGGAGCAATGGGGAAGTGAGGGAGAGAGGGGGAGAAACGGGCAAGGGAGGGGGGGAGAGACGGGGAAGGGGGGAGAAATGGAAAAAGAGGTAGACTCCCTTGTCCTCCTGGCACCACACCCCCACCACCAGGTCAGATTTAAAGTAAACAGGAAATGATTTAGAAAATTTTCACAGCTTTGTTAATGCACTTTATTTGTATTAAAGACAGCAATTATCGTTTTTTCATTGCATATATATGTATTGTAAATGAACTTTGACCTTGTGTGAAAATGTTTACCTGTTCAAAAGAAGTGGATATCTTTATCATATGTACTGACTACTTGTTCATTTTTCAAAAACTTCAATGTTATATATTAACCAAGATGGGTATTATATCATATTGTTTCATTTTTAAACAGGTTTCATTTAAAGACATGTTGTACAATGGTGTGGTATATATCTGTCTGTCTCTCAATCCATCCATCCAAAGTTTTCCACTGTTTCATTTATACCATAGATGATTATATGATGGCTGATTTTTGACAATTTTATCTACAAATGGAGATTTGAGTTTTATTGATTGCATATTTGCAGAGTTGTAGCCCTTGGACACATGATTTCGAAAACCAATTATGGATTAATTGCCCATCATTTTTAAGATGATGGCTCATACATTTAATGTGGATCTGCAGATAGAGATTTCAGTTTCACACTATTTGACTTCATTTTAGTGAAAATTTAGTCTTCTCACATATAATTTTGGAAAATTGTTCAGGTTCATGGAAGATGACACAATTTGAAGCCTTTTCTTGTAGTTGTAAAGTTTAGATTTAAAAAGTCAATTTCTCAAGTCTGTTACTGGCCAACTAAACTTCAGCAGTTATATGTTTTACATCTTCCAGATGTTTCTGGCAATACAAGTATTAAGCTAATATTTTGTGTAGGAGAACAGAGCTTTGGATAACAATGCAGGGCACTGTTGTTGATACTGATAGGCGCACTTCAGTACTGTTGAGTGTTGATTTTATTCTTGTTTAAATTGTATGAAAGGTACAGTATGACCAAGGTCTTCCACTTAACTGTAGAAATGTAATTAAAATTGCACATTGGAATTGACAGTCATTTGACATTTTTCTAGACATCAGTTAGACACGACAGCTCTAACATACTGCTCCCTTGTTTGTTGTGATTCCTCTTTCCAGTGAGTGTTAGTTGTTGAAATTTTAGTGCAATATGTGTGTGTTAAATAGCCAGGATAATGCATTTCTTAGATATATGATTAAAAGAAAAACATGTATTAGTTTTCTTTGTTTAAAGCATTTATTACAAAATCATGCTGTACTTTGTCGGGGTGTAACGATATATGATGTACTCTACCGCAATACACAGAAAAATTATACTGTGTCACTGTACGAAATATTGTATACTTGTGTACAGAGATGTATCAATTTTCACCATTTGATGTTCGTTTGAGTAATTTCTGATGAATCCTAATGTAAAAAAAACTGTTGTTCATTTACATCAATCCTCAAGCAGCAAGTATTTACTTATGTTGTTTATCATTGTGTTTCAGAGTTTATCAAATACTCATACTTTATCCAAAAAAAGGTATATCCTTGCACATTTTAGATAAGTTACAGCATCTCGACCATTTCAGAACGAAGGCACAACATTATTTAATGAATTTTGAAAAGTGATATATTGCAACATCGCAGTGTATCACGAGAGGCTTCTATTCTATCGTTACACCTCTAGACTGCTTGTATATTTAGTGTTGGAAGTATTTAACACGCTAAATGCACTATAAATTTGAAAATCCAAGAATGTACTAGTGAAAGTTAATTTTGAAAAGAATCTCAGTCTAAGTCATGCAGTGATGATGTAATAAGGCAGAAAAGGAATATGTAGTTCAGATAATTAAGATGTTTTCATTATGTATATTTCTTTATTTGTGTAAATAAGATGTAATATTTAATGTTTTTAGGGTTTTGTGCCCCTTTGATTGAAATGATGTACATGTGAACAGATCCTCTAATTGTTAAATTCATTTTCAAGATATTTTCCAAGTGTTTGAATATCAACTGAGAAAAATTTGGCTTTTAAGCTTACCTGAGTGGAAGGCTCAAGTGAGCTTTTCTGATCAGATTTTGTCCGGTGTCTGGCTTGAACTTTTTCCATCCTCCTGTCATGAGACACTTAAAATTTCAAACAATCTTCTCACAAATCATCTTTGGATGAAGGGAATCAAGATTGCTAAAATCAGGGATTGTTCCCATTTTGTAATGGGAGATAATTAGAAATAGGATGGGGTGTTTAATCTTCTCAAGAACTATTGGACCAGAACTTTCTGATATAATAAAGGTATAAGTTTCTTCAAATCATGACTCCAAATCCAGGAATGGACTGTAATAAAGTTTTATTTAGGAATGCATAAGAAAACTCTTTTAAAATCTTTTTCTCAAGAACCATAAGGATATGTTTTGCCAAATTGATGTACAAATATGATCATGTAGTTTAGAATCAAATGATGACCCCAAAGCCAGGACGGGGCCTCAAATGGGGTTTAAGTTGGCCCAGATGTACGTGTAAAATAGGAAATTTCTTATCTTCTTCTCAAGACCACTCAGAGGATCCATGTTCATTCAAATTATGACCATTTTAGGCCAGAGGAGTCCACGATAAGAATTTATTGTAATGTCGGGAAAATTCTATTAATAGTGTAACAAGAAACACGGGGTGCAATTTCTAAAAAATTATACGAATCTTTCATGCAATGGCACAGAATCATGCATTGTTATCAATGGTGGGATACACAGTAGTGGTTGAAACCTCTATATTAGAATATAGATAAAAAAAAAAAGTACAACCTAGGTTAACATGCTGATGTGAATATGATATAAAACAAGTCGGAGGAAAAAAATCATTTGAGTGATGTGGCTCATGCAGGCCTCTTGTCGTTTAGACAATGATTGGTGTAATTGTTGTAATATGGTAATTCTAAATGTTCCACCTCTATTTTGAAAATTTGTTCCAAGACCATCATTTTAAAAGTTTTACGAAAAATGAATTAGATGCATTATGAACTAACTGAACAAGACTTTTCCCAATTTTTTTTTATATATTGGGAAGAAACCAAAATTGGATGACCAGCTGTACTGATATTGATACAAATGTATTTGTAATTTGGTGTCCTTGTGTAATTCATGTTTAATTTTAAGTTGTTCTTGATCGATCTGCTCATATTGTGATTCTTATTTAAAATTTTTTTTTTCTTTTTTGCTGTTGTGATTTTTCTGCATGAAGCGCTTTCATCTGTATTCTTAGTTTATGCATAATATATGAAATATATTTCAATAAAAGACGATACTAAAACAAGAATATGTGGTTCGTTCATAGCTGTCAACGGTGTAAGGGAAATAACAATGACTCAATGTGGTGGTTGTCTTTCTTGTTACGCGTCAAAATCGCCACGTCGTCTGACAGACGGCGCTGTTATTCAAGATGGCGTCCTCCTTGCGAGAGAAACAAATTTTGGCTCTGAAACGTATGTTGAACTTTAATGTCCCCGCTACAAAAGCCACCGCAACAGAACCACAATGGAAAGTCTTAGTATATGACAGATTTGGCCAGGACATAATTTCACCTCTGTTAACAGTAAAGGAACTGAGGGATATGGGTGTAACCCTTCATCTAAAATTGCACTCTGAACGCGACTCCATACCAGATGTACCGGCAATTTATTTTGTTATGCCAACAGATGACAATATTCGGCGGATAGGACAGGATTTCCAGAGTCAATTGTATGAAACATACTACTTGAATTTTATATCGGCTATTTCTCGTCAACGGTTGGAAGAAATCGCCAGTGCGGCCATTCATAGTAACTGTGTCGCTCAAGTATCCAAAGTGTTTGACCAGTACCTGAATTTTATATCTCTTGAAGATGACATGTTCACTCTCCGTCACCAAGATAGGGACAGCATATCTTACTATGCGCTGAACAAGGGTGATGTGAAGGACACAGAAATCGAGCAGATAATGGACACTGTTGTAGATAGTTTGTTCTCTGTGTTTGTGACCCTCGGGTCCGTTCCAGTAATTCGCTGTCCAAGAGGAAATGCTGCAGAAATGGTGGCAGAGAAACTGGACAAGAAACTCCGGGAGAATATCAGAGATGCCAGAAATAGTTTCTTCACAAGCGACAACATTCAAGCAGGGCAGTTCTCCTTTCAGCGACCATTATTGGTTCTTCTAGATCGAAATTTAGATTTGGCAACAATGCTGCATCACACCTGGACATACCAGGCACTCAGTCATGATGTGTTTGATCTACAGTTAAATAGGTACAACTACGTGTATTTGCCATTAATATGCATCAGCATGTACCCATTGTACTGGCAAATATTTTTAATTTAAAGTTAAAATTGTGAATGTAAATTTTAGGAATCATTATGATTATCCAGGCTATGGTTCTTTGCATTAATTTATTTTGTGTATATTGGGTTAAAGGAAGTCTTAATTCATAATGACTCACTGACCTCCTTTTGAAATGTGAATGGAAATATCATAAATTCGATATATATGTAGATCATGGTTTGAAGTCCACCTGGGGTGTTCACATTTTTTTTTCCAGATTGCTTTCTACTAAAACTGCATTTTTTAAAAATCTAAATGATGGAAATTTGAAAGTTTCCATTTTCAAAATATCATTGTACATGTATATGGATCCTCCACTTTTGATCCATATCAAATTTCTCTGAAGTGTTATTCATTGTATTCTTCCCCTTCAACTCACAATTTACAGATATGTACTAGACAGGAATTAATTGAAAGTTTATTTTTTAACCAAAAATATACATGTATACTCTACAGCCATAGAGCCATTCAATCAGCAGTTTCACTTTTACTCTCACTTTCTAACATGGACAGAACTTTCTATAAAGAGTTAAATATTATGGAAATACAATGGGGTCAAAATTCTACTTCTGTAACTATGTATTTATAACTATACACAATTGATGCACCATTTTGTTCAATGTAAATGCAGAAATTGTAAATGTAGAAATATTAATGGTAATTTGACAATTGCAACTTTAATACTTATTATTACTGAAATGTCAAACCAATCTAACAGTTTAAGAGTTTAAAGATATGTATTTATGATATATGAACATTCAGTGAACAAGTGTGATATCCAGAGTTTTGTATTTTGAATTTTAATAACAAATACTAGCAAATTTTCATGGGAGAAAAAGCAATCAGAATATAAATCAGGACAATTTTTCCAGCCTGCCAAAAAGGAAAGATTCATTATTCAGGTTTTTTTCAAATACATATATGTAGATTAAATAAAACTGTAGATAGAACAATCAATTTATAGTCTCGATGTGATGCATAAAAAGATCTAAAGCAAATTTGAATGTCCTGACATCCATGACCATGGGTCTGATACATGTCCGAAGTTGTCAACTATTTAGACTTTTAATTTCAAACATTATATTAAAACCATAAAATTTATTTTTGTCAGAGTTGAAATCGAGGAATCAGTCGAGTCTAAGAATCCAGCTGGCGGAGTTGTGAAGAAGAAGAAAACATATGACCTGCAGTCATTTGATAAATTCTGGCAAGCTGAGAAAGGAAGTCCCTTCCCGGCAGTGGCAGAGGCAGTCCAAGTAGAACTGGATTCCTACAGGTCTCTTGTTTATTATATATACATATAGGAACATTCCACTTTAGACCCATTTATTGACATTAAAAAATTGTTAAAAAGTGAAGGTTCAAAATCCACGTTGATATGAAAGTTTTATCTGACATTATGGTCAGATTCTGGTCATATGATTTACTGACAACTTTACTATAAGTATGAAATTCAATAATTTATAACACTGGAAAATTAGTATTAATTAAGGGAGAGCAAAGCAGTTTTCCATGGAACTGTGCCACGGATGAAATATTAGAAAGAGTTTTCTTGATATAAATATCTTTATTTCATTAGTGGCCTCATGCACTACCCTAGCAATAATCAAATTTATAACAATGATTACAAGACAACACGATAAAAAGGAAACACAACTGTGACTAGCAATAATCAAATTTATAACAATGATTACAAGACAACACGATAAAAAGGAAACACAACTGTGACTAGCAATAATCAAATTTATAACAATGATTACAAGACAACAAAATAAAAAGGAAACACAACTGTGACCAGTTGTCCCTGGAATGTTCATTTCAAATCAAAATGATCTATAAAAAAAAAAAAAAAAAAAGTTAAGATATGTATATGTATTCTAGGTAGATTTGTTTAGAGTGTAATTAAATTGCTTTAAAATTAATATAATCACTGAAAAAGTCAAAATGAGTGTATTCAAGACCTATAACTGCTGCAAGCTTAAATAGTGTCGATATTTTGAGATTACATTCCTTAATATTAAATAAAGAAGTTCTAACATCACAGAATTCTGAGTCGATTGGGGCTTGCACTTATTGTGGATTCTTTATCAAACCCCCAAATTCTGGAATCTGTGCACAATAATAGGGCATCGTTAATTAGCATTTATGACATAGTTACACAGTTTCAATGTCAATTATCTTAAAATGTTTTCTTCACAAACATCAATTTGTATAAACAATATTTTATCATGGAAAACATCATAGGGTATAACCAGCAGGCTGTGTCTGTATAAGTCTTCTTCTTACATGTAAGGTACAAGGTAATATTCACATTATAAATGATATTGTCTCATATGAAGTGAAAAGATTATCAACAAGAAAAAAAGTATGATAATAGTATTATAGTATATTGAGTTTGAATAAATACAGAAAATTCACATGTATGCAAAGTAACAGAATAGAAAAAGGAAAGGGGGTGGGGTGTTAAAAGGAAACAAAAAAAACCCATGATCAATAATTAAAAGACACATATGGTAGACAATCTTGATTAAATGTGAGAGGGTTCTAAAATGGGGCTATGGTACACAAGTTTTAAAGTGTATGTGTGTTCACAGCAGCCTATTGCTGCAAAGAATTTTTTTTATATCCATTCCTTCCTTCCATGGTGTTTCTTTGTTCAGAATGTATTGTTAACACAGCTATGGGCATTTACACACAGCCCTCTTATTGGTAAAATTTGAAATATTCATAAAAGTTTATTTGTCCCAACAAACTAACCATTAAGTTTGATAATAGTATTATAGTATATAAAGTTTGAATAGATACAGAAAATTCACATACAAAGTAAACAGAATTAAAAAGAAAAAGGAAGGGGGGGGGGTATTAAAAGGAAACCTGATAATGGGTAAGTCGGGTCATACCGTACTATCATTAGTCATTCATCCATGAAACATGATTGAGGTTAATTTTCTAATTAACAGGGCACAAGAAGGTGAAGTTAAAAAGCTGAAAGCTGCCATGGGAATTGAAGGAGAGGACGAGTCGGCCCTTAGCATGTTGTCAGATCACACTGCCAAGCTGACCTCCACCGTCAGCTCTCTTCCAGAACTCCTAGAAAGGAAGCGTCTGATCGATCAACACACTAATGTAGCCACAGCACTCTTGGAGCAAATCAAGGCCAGAAAACTGGATGTGTATTTTGAAACAGAGGAAAAACTTATGGGAAAATCTGTGTTGGATCAGTCGTTGATGGACATGATAAATGACAATGAATGTGGAACTCCTCAGGATAAGGCCAGATTGTTCATTATTGCATTGCTGTGTGGGCCACCCATGTCAGATGCCGAGATTGATCAGTACCTTATAGCTTTAACTGGTTCCAATTGTGATACGTCAGCCATCAGCTACATTCGCAAATGGAAGGCCTACACCAAAATGACCGCTGCTCCAAATCAGTACGCGGGTGGAGGAACCAAAACCGTGGGAATGTTCTCAAAATTGATGAACACAGGCTCGCAATTTCTAATGGAAGGAGTGAAAAACTTGGTCATCAAAAAACACAATTTACCTGCAACACGAGTTGTGGATGCTTTGATGGACATGAAATCGCTGCAAGATGTGGACGACTTCCGTTACTTTGATCCTAAACTACTGCGGTCTGACTCTTCTGCCATTCCTAGGAACAAGTCGCCTTTCCAAGAGGCTTATGTGTTTATGGTAGGGGGAGGTAACTACATTGAATATCAGAATCTAGTGGACTATGCTAAAAACAAATCCAGTGCAGGGACTCTGCGTAAAGTAGTGTATGGATGTAGTGATCTGACCAATGCTTCACAGTTCCTGAGACAACTAGAGAGACTTGGGACAGAGAATTAAGTTGTGATCAATGTAAATGATGTCAAGTTTAATATATTGTTTTTATTACAACATTTGAAATTTTATGGCATAACTGTATTGACTAAATCCCTTTGTCATGGATTTTTTTCAGGCCATAAAAAAAACTTTGATTTTTGAACTTTGTTAATTAGGTTTCACCTTCATGAAATGTAAAAACAGAATAATACATTCATTTCTCATCTTTTTGCCACAAACAACAAACTTGTGGTCGAATTCCATCAGCTGTTTAGTCTGCATATATACTAGTGTAAATTTTATTTGCTTATGAGTTTGGAGTTTGCTATGTGTTTAATGCATGGAGTTTATGAGTAAAGTGCTTGAGAAAAATTTACTTTAAAAATTGTTGCACCAGATGCTTATTGGGAGCATACCACTACCAGTCCACATGTATTTAAACTTTTCAACTTGATTTATTAATGTAATTGATTTTAAAATCTTGTGATGCAGACAACTTAAAAAAAAAAACACACCAAAAAATGTTGTTATAAAGAATTAAAGTGATGAGAAAACGACTTGTCAGCAATTATTTTCATTCCTCAGTCATCAAGAAAATGGGTTGACAAGCCCATCCTAAAAATATTATTTGGTGTACTATGACAGACTCGTGCAAAGCAGTTTTAAGGGTATCCAAAAATATTTGGTAAAGAAAGGGATCGGTAATTTATTGGTGCAGGTTTTATGTGTAGTATACTTGTTTCATGCGAGATTATGTTAAATTGCTCTGAGGAGGTATATTACAGTAGTACATCATCACAATGGTTGACTTCCTTTTAAAACATGGATGAAAGTATAAATATCAGCAACATTTGTCTATTTCTTTCCAATTTAAATGCCTAACTAAGTAGCTCAATATGTTAGCTTTGATTGCTGAACTGTAGATCGCTGGTTCGAGTCTAATTGGGTTTTTTGAATTAATCTGATTATTCAGAATACTTTCTGCTCAAACTGCATTTTTGGACTAGATAAATTGAATATTGCTGTGCATATCCACTTTTGATCCACATAAAATTTCTCTGGTGTAGCATTCTGCTGCAAGGAGGTAATCCACATCGTCATAATGGCTGACTTCCTTTCAAAACATGGATGAAAATATTAATATCAGCAATATTTGTCTTCATTTCAAATTTCATTGCCTAGCTGAGTGGCTCAGTAGGTTAGCACGTCAACTGCAGAACTGTAGATTGCAGGTTCAAGACCAGTGGGGGTTTAAAAAAAAATTTCGGACTGCTTTCTACTACAACTGCATTTTTTTGCAAAATAAAGTAAATTTGAAAGTTTTGAATTTGAAAATATTGTTTTACATATCCTCCACTTTTCATCCATGTCAAATATCTGTGGTGTAGCATTTCTCCTTAAATTCGACCTTGGACTCCTGTAATGTGCGACTTTGAGGTGGACATGTTTGAAGGGTGTCTCTGTAGTATGAATTTGAACTCCAAGTTATTTTAAAGGGATTGGTTCACGTTTTTCGAAAGAAATATTTTTCATTTTTGATGTTAAGAATTGAAAATATAGCTCATTTAATGTTGACAACCAAAATTTGGACCGTCTGAACGCAAGGATAAGAGCAATATTTTAGCTTTGATTCTGTGTTATGTAAACAAAGACTGGAGTCTTTTTTATGTAAACAATCAAACCAGTGAAATGCTAATTTTGTAATTTAAAGCATCTTTATTTTGTACAATCACAAATTTTAACTTTTAAATGACACATTTTACCTAAAGCATACTTGAGATGTGATTTATAGAAGAAACTTGGATCAATATCATTTTATTTTGAAAACCCAGTAAACAATAACACACCTCAATCTTTGTTTTTAAAACAAAAAATAAACTCTCTAAAATGAGCTTCTGTCATGATGAATAACCTGAATTTTTTTTGTGTGAAACCTTCTTAATATATTAGACTGTAGATTTTGATCATTTAAAGTGAAAAACAAAATTTGGAGGAAAATCGTGAATCAGTCCCTTTAAATGACAATTTTAAAGGTGCAATTTGGCCCTGTGACTTTTCGAAAAATTAACATGTAACAAATTTTGCTTTTTCCATATTAAAAAATGATTACATAATTTTTAGTCTACTGTGGTTTCTACATGATTATGTCCCACAAAGTATGTCATTGGAACCAGATAGCCAAACAATGTGAAGAAGAAAAAAATATATTCTTTGATTAAAGCACAATCAACAGTCTAATTTTCACTAATGTGTATTGATAGAACCATAGGCACTTAAATGGCTTGGGGACCTAATTACTATACTCGTATATATACATGAAGTAATTAGGCCCCCAAGTGATGCCTGTGGATAGAACTGCCAGTCTCGAGTCTCATAGTGATCAGCCTGTGTCAGTGCACCCATGACGTGTCAGTACAGTGACAGTTTCCCAGACTATTTTTTTTTTTTGGCTATCACTATTCCCTGCAGCAATTGAATAGAAAATTTATACGTAAACTTGTCCGGGTTACGAAGAGATCAAGTTCCTTTGTAAAATGCCACACAGCAGTCCCCGATTGTGTTGTTTGTCGTCACAATTTTCTAGATATACATACATTATGCATCATATTTTTTGTTTTGATTGTGGGGTATATTCGTATTTAAATATTTGAAAATTAAATGTTCCATAATTATGTACATTACATGGCTGTAACCTTATACAAGCAAGAGAGACAACTCATTTTATACAGTGCGGTGTCTACTAGATAATTATGCAGTTCTTTTCTATAAATCCAAGTATATGTACAAAAAATATTGAATTTTTATACTGAAGAAAAAGAAATCAGAGACTGAAGAAAAGTACAATGTAATTAGAAATGACGATAGTACTTTTTCACCACTTCGTGGATTAATTATAATACATTGTAGATGAGTTCCTCATCAGGAAATTTTACTTCATTTAAAAACACTCTGCATAAACTTCTCTTTTAGGTTAGTGTGTATATTAATTGGTAAACTAGTAAATCTTCACCACGGTGGCGAATCACTACTCCAGCATGCTAGAGGTTCACGGCGAGATACTTTTGACTTGGCGCCGCATCTTATACATCGTCGGTTACCCACGGGTGCTTCTAATCGATTCTCTCCATCATCGAGCTTGTGTGTACTCAAAACCGTGGTTTGCGACGATGCGTCATATAAGGGTCGAGGCCTATCTCTACCCAGAGTTATCGTTCATTATAAATAATGTTGTCGCATAGCGTAATACGCCCTCTGGTGAGAGATTTGGTCAAGGCTCTAACGTGTTAGAGTAGCGAATCACGTGACTGTGGCCTGGAAAATGGCGACGAAAGTCAGCACAAGGGAAAATTCAAACGAGTAAGTATATAAACACCTTTATCAATACGAATCGTCACATAACTTATATCAACATTTGGAGGATTTTCTCAGGAACAAATATATACTAGACTGGTAGTTTTGCGTGTGATAGAAGCAGAGAACATTACAATGACACAGTTTTATTTTTTTCCCCCAACCTCCTGAAAACTATCAATGTTCTCTGCTTCTATAGCACATGTTATACGACACAGTTCTATACCATTTTAGTATAGATTTGTTTCTGAGAAAATCCTTCAAATGTTGATATAAGTTATGTGAAAATTCGTTGTATCAAGGTTGTGTTGCCTATTCGTTCGAATTTTTTCCTTGTATTGACCTTCGTCATCACCCCGGTAATAGGTCATGCCAACGTCACGTGATTCGCCACCGTTAAACGGTTATGTCACATCTCGAATATTCGATGGATTGGTTGTATGTTGTTTAACGCCCTCTGGAAATATTTTCATTTATATGGAGAAGTCACCATTGTCGGTGAAGCCTGAAGGGCTGCAAAATTGGGGCCTATGCTCGGCGCTTACGGCCTTTGAGCTGGGAGGGATCTTTAATGTGCCACACCTGCTGTGACACGGAGTCTCGTGGTTTTTTTTCCGGTCTCATCCGAAGGACCGCCCCATTTAGTCTCGTCTTACGACAAGCAAGGGGTACTCGCTAAGTACTGAGGACCTATTCTAACCCTGATCCTCACAGGACTTGAATATTCGATGTTGGGAGAAGACGAGTTCGTAGAAGGTTGAAGGTATGCAGTGCATGTTTATTTTCACGATTTGAAATTTAACCTTAGATTTGGTCATTTTAGCAGCAAAGGATAAAGGTTCCACAACCTACATTTAAAAGAATTTTAAAATAAATGTGTCATTGATCTGAGACTCTTTAAAAAAGTATGCTGGCGTTAAGCGTGGAGTTCATATACTCCTGTTTAATATATATATATATATACATTCATGATTGTGTATATATATATATATGAAACGTGAAGGCAACGAACGGTGATCAATCTTATATTCCACAAGGAAAACAAAATAAAGAGTTGGACAAACACGGACCCCTGGATATACCAGAAGTGGAATCAGGTGGAGTAGACATCGATCCCATGTTGACCGGTCACACCCGCCTTGCCGCACTATGTCTTGATCAGATATACGGAGTAATCCGTAGTCAAAATCAGTTTGCCAAAAACGGCCTATCAGTCGATATGAAACAATTCAGTCAGCATTTGACCCTATGATAGAGATTGTATTGGCAAACTATATCGTTATAACGACCATATAATTTGCGAAATGTTGACTTTAAAACGAGTTAGATGAAACCCCTATACAGAACATCAACTTATTTGCTTCAATTTAACATGTACATTTTACTTTCATTTCTGTCGGAACATTCTCAGTCGTTAAAGGAGTTGTACCTTGGTTTATTAAGATTTATTCGTACATTTTTCACATTCATTCATTTCAGTATGGTGACGATATCGAAGGTGAAAACATTGGAAATTAGGGGTTTGATCTAGTACCGGGCGCACGTCTCCCTCATAAATTCACTCGTTGTAGAAGTATATAGCGGTACATGTATATGCACGTTGCAATTTGTCAGAACTCAGTAGTTTCAGGTGCCTCTAACAGCAGCTCTTTGAGAAAATAATGGGACAGACAAATCAGAGAGCTACAGATCCACCCCTCATAAAATCCTTTCATTTACGGTGCACCAAAATATATATATGTAAATTTTAAAAAATTGATAAATACAATAAAAAATAATTTTTAAAAATGCACACGGTTGAGACCTCATATCGTTGTATTCTTGTATTGCCGTCTCATAGATTTAATATCAAAAAGTTCCTAACATATTTTCCTACTATGCTTATGTCCAAACATGCCCTTCAAATATTCATGAAAGCCCCACACGGCCCGAAAACTCTCAGATTCAAATGAGTGAATGATTTCTTTTGTTGACGTAGCCATGTTAGGTACATGTAAATCTTCTCAGAGAGCTACAGTTCTGGAACCACCTGGCCCCATTTTGCGCGGAGTATCTGGAGAAATCCACGTGGGCGACCAGACTACTATACCCTCTCGCATAAAGGTCGTAGGGGTGTGAAGCAAGTGCGTTAGATCTACCCACTACTTTCAAAAGAAACAATGATTTAGTTACTATTTTGTTAAGACGACCCAAGTTTGGAATTTGAGGGTGGACGGGCATGTGAAGATGACTTGCTTGACACCGCTTGGGTAAGAGTTTGCATGGCATACATGTAACCATTAAATTTCTGGACGTTAAAATTGCTATCAGCCTATTTGGTATATTAATGGCCATGGTTTTCTTTAACGTTATATATCATATTATGAGTAATTTTGCAGACACTTGCTACAAACAAACAAACTTTCTCCAAGAAAGATGTAAATGAAAAATTAATTTTACATACATGTAACCGTAGGAAGTGTAATAAGTGAGGGAAATTTGTATATCTAGAGTTATATAGAGAGGCATCTTCGCTAGCCAAAGGGTTTTGGTTTATGGGGAGCGAAGTGGACCGAAAACCCTTGCATGGCTAGCGAAGATGATAGAGAGGGATAATTAATATGTTTCAACTTTTGAACATCACTGAAAATTCCAAAGATTAGGAAGTTTATATTTGTATTTATTACAACCAAACTAGGCCAGATTTATCAGAATGGTGGTACAACAGGATAAAATTATTGATGACCTCTTGTTCTTGTGTGTTAGTTGTATCTAATCAGTATAATATATATGTATATTTTGTATTTGCAGATTGCCTGAACATGAAACTCTTTTGAGCTGTTTAGCATAAGACGCAAGGTGATAGATTTGTTTAAAATACAACATATTCATATATACATCGTGTACACTATATAACAAGAAGGATAACTCCTGTGCATATGACCTTTCTTTTATTTGCTATTACTTAATAAAAAGTAAATTTTACAAATATAATGATAAAATTTGCCTTAATTTGGAATTATTTTTTATCAAGAATTTATGTCGTTATTAATACTTTTAATTTTGGATAATTTTAATTTAATTGCTAATTTGTGTCGAAAGAATTTAAAAAAAAATTAATTAAACACTTTATTTATTTAAGTAAAATTTTGGTATAAATTATTTTTTACGATATGTAAACATTAGCTTTGCGCAGTGGCGGTACCATAGCCGATGAGGTTCATCCGAGGCGTGGTTATTGCTAGTTGAAAACTATACCCAATACCCCGCGCAGTGGCCTGAAACATGGCCGCTAGCGCAATTTTTGTACGCTCCTACGGGAGCAACGATAATTAATAATATTAGAATCTGTAAATTGAGGAAACCATTAGAATATACTAGTGGAGAAATTATTAAATTGTGTTCTACAATATTTTGTTTTCATACACGAATAGAGATTGGAGCATGCTAAATAATGATATATATAAATAAAGCCTTTCCCGCAATAGTTCAAACTATTGCTATTCACGCCTCCTCCTAACGAAATTTACACATTTGAAATGAGATCTGATTTATTTCATGTCATAAAAAGATATTTTACGCCCAAGAGTAAATATTCATACAAACATTTATGAATTTGTTTCCAAATCATGTTGTAGATATACTTCTAATGGGTAGCAATGACCTGTCCGGTGACATTTTGAAAGTTATCAAGCTTTTCTGGTATATTTAGGAAAAACTGACAGATTCTAATGCGAGTAATACTAAGATGTGTTATTTAGATACAGGATTGAGAATTCCCATATTTCAGTTGTCATTGTGATATGTATAGTGTTTTTGTTTGCTTTGCGCCTTTATGCTTTTCTGTACTTTGTATTTATGTTGAGGAGAGCATGTTTGCAATCCTCTTTGAATAAATAAAGCATTAGATTAAAGAGAGAAAGAGAGGTTCATGAATAAGTATTATTTTTATACATTAATGTATTTTCAGTTGAAAAGCCCCACCCCGCGCGGGCCAAAACCACTAACCCAGGGCTCATTACTCGTCATGACTATACACAGTTTGACGACTTCTCTTCCAAGTGAACTGAGTAAAGCAGAAAATTTGAAGAGATTACTTAAAAAAAAAAAAATAAATTAAAAAAAAGGTTTTGACCCGCCTTAGACCCATGGAACATGGAAATTCACAATATTGTGTGTTCATTGAACACTATCAAGTTGTGGTTATAATTTCAAACATTGATCAGTTGTTTGCAATCTGATTTTGAGATCTAATCGAAATTTTGAGACTAATGTTCATCACCGTTTTCCACATTATCACGATTTCTTTAATATGAATAAATGACTTCTGATTTATCAACAATGGATAAACAGATTTAAAAAAACAAACAAAAAAACATGATTATAAGAAATTTATGATAATATCGATATAAAATCATTAGTAGTAAGCATAAATTTGGGAGAGAAACCATAGCGTAGAAATGCGTGATTGGCAGAAATAGAGATTGTGCCGGACCCCCTGCATTGGACCTCGGGGGGAGGATAATCAACACTTATAGAATGGAGAAAATCGGCGTAGATTTTAAAAGAGGTATTTTATAATTTTTCACTAATATATTGCAGG